>NC_135770.1:18790578-18930088 GCF_052425735.1 Oculina patagonica | reverse complement strand
GGTAAGGGAAAATACAAAAGAAATTAATGTTTAATGAGTGTCTTTATATCTGATAAAGACACGGCTAAACTTTACGACAAATTTTCTAGGCCAAAATAATCCCAAATCTAAATATTACTGCAAGAATGAGTTGATCTACATCAGAAGATTTTTAAGCTGTTCAATAAATTCGCAGTTCGTGTTTCATCAAATCTAAAACACTCGGCTGCGCCTCGTGTTATAAACTTGATAAAACACTGCTGCTCATTTATTAAACATTACATCAAACTCGTTTTCATTTGAATGGTTTCGCACGTAGATTCGTTTAAAAAAAGGGAAAGGGTAACTCGGAAATGGCCTATTCAGTAACGATTCGGGATATATTTAGGAAGATAATAAGCACGCTGATTAGCGATCCTATTGACAATTCAGGAGCCCATTAATTTTATACTTACGACGATTTTCCAAGTGATAATTTTATGATGACAAATGTATGCGGTAAAAGTCACTAAAATATTTGAAGTGAGGAAAGGGTGTGAAGTGAAGTTGAAAATGATTCTTGGAGGAATGGCCTAATATAGCGTGCTTTGGCATGGTCTGTATTACCAGATGTCTGGTATTAAAGAGCGCATATCACGCGACTGTTATACTCACTTAGTTTTGCAGTCAAAACAGTAAAAACTAATTTAGTAAATCACCTTTGTTCCGTTAGTCTTCATGACCAGCGTCCATCCACCTCCAGTGCATGGCCCCATACCGACGTTATTCATTACGCAGTAGGCTAGGAAGTTTTCAGATCCTACTGTCAGTTTGTAGGCTTTGTTTTCCCTTGTCCTGAGATTAAAAAGAAACGTTCGTTTCTTTTGTGTTTGGGTGTTACAGTAATGATATATTTTATCGACAGCAGGAGTAAAATGAACACGCGTATTCACCCCTAAGGAAAAGGAAGGTCTCACTTTACCATCCTTACTTTAGTTGTTACTATATGTTTCTGTTTTAAATGCACTGGCTCATTAATATTCACTATTGGTTCTAAACACAGTTGTTATTATGTTAGTATTATATTACCACAAGACATTGTGATCGAATTAACTGGCGTAAGGTAAAAGTTGCAATCGTTATATCTGTCACTTACGAATTCTTGTCGTAAATCTCTTTGCAAGACACTGGATCTACATCAGTAAAGAAATAGCACAAGTTGGCATGGGACGCACAAATACTTTCAACATTTATTGATAACTGAGACCTGATAGCATAAGACAAAGGGTTTGAACAACTTGAGCTAGAAAGAAAATAAATATGATTAAATGCAAGTCAAAATAGGTAAAATTATTGGGCTTGTTCTGATAAACTCAACGTCTTTCCTGGCTTCACAGGAATGTAACAATCTTCGCTTTCACGGCTTCAACCTGCACGCATGTTTTACAACTAGGAATTCAGCGACCACGATGCGAGAGTCACGTGACGCGACAGGGTACCAACGGGGTACTATCACAAGTCAAGAATCTCTGACTCTCTGGTCGTCGGGTGCAGCCGGATGAAACAGAGCTTGTAGATAGACATGCTTAAGGAAGGATGAAAAGGGTTAAACTATGCTTGGACGTTTCGGTTACTGCTGTAACCTTCCTCAGCTAAAATGTAAATTACTAATACCTCTTTAGGAGAGCTACAACAATAGCGCAACAAATGGTTGAAACGTTCTTAGAAATTCTTGATCTTTCTGTATATGTTTTAGAACGATAATTATGTGTTCATTAACTGAGTTATTTTGGAGGCCGGAACACCGCGCTTTAAGACGAATTGTTCATGGGACCGGAGTGCGTACACAATTAAAGCATTTGTGTTGAGAATTATGCATTTGATCTGTGCTTGTGCATTGGAAAGTCAGACAAGCCTTAAAACAAAACGAAGACCCTCGACCAAACATCAAAGCGAATCAGCTCTTGCTTGATCAGCTTTGATCGGGGGTCCGGACAAAAACACCGACAAACATTTGATCTCGTCCTTACCAGGGTTAAATATCTTCTAAAATAAGAATGATAAACGCAGCAATAAAAAAAAATCACTCACAAACGCAGCTAAATGATCCCTCGGTATTGCTGCATGATGTATTACCAGTGCAATTATGTGCTCCTGTGGTACACTCGTCGGCATCTGAAATGCAGAAAAAATAGAAACTACACACCTCCATTAACCTCACTGCTACATGAACTTGGGGGGTGGGGGGTGGGGACAGGGCAAACATTACAGTAGCTGCATAGTTCTTTGTGCTCTGTTATCTGCAAATATAATATTTATCAGATTTTCAATAATCAAAGTAATATGACGGGTTAGTCTCTAGTAATATAACTTTCAGCCACATTAACGCTGATGTCTTTGAAATAGTGTTTAAATTTGAAAATAGAAAGTTTTGCAAAGTCTATTTATATATATTGGTTAAAAAGATTCAAATCCAATACATTTTCTGTTATTTTAGTGGTGTCTCCCTCATCCCCTTCCCCCATTCCCGATTAAAGGCGGTGCCGTAAACCGCTTGGGAGGGGTTGAAAGGGGTGACAGTGGGGTGAGAGTGTTCAAAAGAGAATGCAATCTTGATCTTAACATTTCCATTAGATATGCAAATGTCATCACGAATCTGCAAACACGCTTAAATAACATTTTAACCCCTCCGTTTAATTTCTTCCTCTAGAATTTTAAAACGGACAAAAACCTTCAACCTTTACAATTCTTTCCGTCTCCATGATATCCAGGTTTACAAGTGCAGTTGTACGATCCTTTGGTGTTAATGCACTCAGCATTAGCATCGCAGCTGTGTGTTCTTGCAGCACACTCGTCTATATCTGAAAAAAATATGGCGTATAACTGGCTGTACTAAAAAAACCAGCCCACAACTTACGGGCGAGTAGCCCAATGTAAATGTGGTCTACATCAAATCGATCTGGTATAAATCGGTCTAGCATATTTTAATTTTCATGAGATGTATACAAAATGCGTATGAAATTAGGCACATTTTTACTATTTTATTTCTATGTTTTGATCAATTGACTGTTAGCCCGATTTAGACTAATTTTTTAAACTCTCTGAGACTAGGGGCTTGAGACCAAACTACAACCCGCCATATTTCCTGCCGAAATCATGATTTATCAGTGGCGATCAGATCATTTATTAATTGACAATAGTTGAAAAATTGTCCTGCGACTCACTGACAAATCGCGATATGTTTTGGAAAAGATTTTAAAAAATGTTGTATCATTCGATTACTAAATTTGTTTTAAAAATCTTTTGAGAAGTAAAGGAGCGTGAGCTTCCCTGATCAAGTGATACAAGAAAATCATAGCTTTGTCTCCGTTGCTAGGGTATAGGGTTTCCGTACATGTTTCTTACCACTTTTACAATCCTGCCCCGTAAATCCTGCAGAACACAAGCAGCGATATCCTTTCTGTGTGAACCCGGTTTGACAGGTTGCTTTATCATTACAAGGGCCACCGATGCAGTGGTTCTAAGGTAGAAAAAATAAAAAATAAAAAGCAATATCTGTAATTGTTTTTGTTGTTTGTTGTTGCTCTTGTTTTGCAAGTCATTGTTATTAACGGTTGTACTAAATCACTTACAATGAAGAACTCCCAAATTTAGAATCCTGCTGTCTGATTTGCTGTTATAATAAATACTGAATAATACCATTCCTCTCACCTTTGCTCCACGGTACACATAATCTTGATTTTCTTCCATGTCGTCCTCGTGTCCTTCATAGGTGGCATTATTCAATTCACATCTGTGTTTTCCAGTTTCACTTCTCGTCATAAAATTGTAACTGAAACAGTTAGGTTCCATGAAACATAGCGCACCACAAAATTCCTTGTCCATGACGTCAGAGCTGCGAATTATGTAATCGCTCAAACGTTTACCATTGAACGCTTGGGACGCTCTAAACTCCAGATTGCGACATTCATCTAAAAACAAAAATCCATTTCGAAGGTCTAATTGTAAATATTTATGTTCTGTAAGATTGTCAAAAGTGGGTTGGGGAACGAATGAACACTTGAAGTCGGATGATCAAAAGTGTTCGTTATAACCAAGGTTTCTATTTTAAAACAACTGGAAGTGCAAGACTTTCGTTCGTTGGGTATTTTTTGAGCTCAAAAGTTAAAATAACTTAGACAATTTATTTCATAGACAATTAATTTCATTTTAATTTAGACGACAAAACCTAATTGGTAAGAAGGACCAGCATATATATTATATGTAAAGGACCACATTTTTTACGTGATGAAATACGCCTAATATCACCACATATGCTAAATTAAAAAAACTACGATTTTGATGTTATGTAACTTTGTCTTTTCTCCGTTGCAAATACATTCGTTGTTTTCCCGTTTAAATACCCCCAAATGTTGACGATATGTGGTTATGTGGCAGGAAAAATGAATGTCTTTAATTGAATGTATCTTTATACCTTATTATCGGATTGTGATGGGGTTTTCACCAGAAATTATTGAATTCTTTGCAGAATACTAAGATCAAATTTTTTTCCCGAATTTCTATAAGATGCTTAATTTGGACATCATGGCGTCACAATACCAGTCACATGGGATGAAATAAACACCAATAAATAGCTATTTTATCAGCCTACTTTCGTACCAAGTTTCGCTACATTCGATGCATTATTACAATATTACATTATTCGATGCACTTCTGTTCAAGCTCTCAGGAAGGTGCGGGATAAAAATGCCCATCAACCGACCACAGTTTTTGGATATACAGTTGTATGCGAGATAAGCCATGCAAGAAAACCTCGCTTTCATAAAGTCATTCTCCTAAAACAGCTGGAGAGCTGATTCGTGTTTTGAACTGAACAGTAAGACATATCCAACACTGATTAAAATTAATGGTAGGTTCTCTTCCGTTGTATAAAGGAGACATTTTGGACAATGTTTTTGTAAAACGACGTTGTCGTACTTTTCTGTAACAGACAAAACGGTTGTTTGACTAAGAAAAGATGAGAACATTGAACAGCAATATTTTTTGAGGTCGATTAAATCTCATCAATCATGATTCTGAAGGGTTAAACATTTAAATTCGAGAACAGAAAACTGACAAGATCTTCTCTTACATAATCATTTAGTCAAGTGGCATAAATATTGTTGTAAACTCCAACAGGACCGTTTAAATGAAAAGAAATAAAAAACATTTTTATGAATATCTAGTAAGAAAGGGGTGGTTTATAATGGCCTAGTAGTCTGGGGATTTAGTTTAATTTCAAAGAAACATTTATCTGAAAAGAAAGCAATCACCAAAGATCTCAATCAAAAGAAAACTCACCATCAGAACTTCGCGCCTCGGAAATAAGACAAGACGAAAAGACCAAAAACCAAGAACACCAGATCAAAATGCAATTCATGGTTAAAATAATGAACTCGTCCGATTTCAACGAAATCCTCGTTCGTGTATGTTACGCTCCGAAGCTATCCTGACAAAATCATTAAAATTAAAAATTATCAAAACTATGATGATGTAGTTGATGTATGTAACCCGGACAGCTTGCACCTATTGTTCGGTTGCTAAAACAAAGATCACCCTTTCGATCAATTTGAAAAAAAAAATTGTTAATGCAAAGCACCTTTTTGATCGCACTTTAAGTAAGTTACCATAAAGTTTTTTGTTGTTATTTTTTTTGTCAAAGTCATAAATGACAAACTTTTTACCTGTGTATTAATAAAGCAACGAATAATATCTAACGTATACAAACATGAAATGCACCAATTTGTAAAGTAATATATCACATCATTCCAAAGTTGAGCATTTTCTAATGGTAATACGCATGCTGTTGAAAATACAAAAAGTAGGATTAAAGAAAAACTAAATGATAACGCATAATTCGCTTTACCAAATCAAAATTTGTTGACAGATATGTCATTATTTATAAATGAACATATTTGATCCAACAATGCTAAGTAATTAACAAACAAGCTTACACAGAACGTTCCAAGTTCAATCCAATTACTTCATTCAATATACACTGCTAAGCTAAAAAATGATAGCTTTTTGTGAGCAGCTAATTTTGGTATTAATCCGGGTAGAAAGGCAAATTCAGTTTTCGAGGCATTAATTCGGTAATGATGATCTGATCGTCAGTTACTGAAATAACGCATTTAAGACTTTTACCGTCCCTTTCCTAATTTCAGCGCTCATGACTTCTTGCATTTCTTTAAGATGGTGAAATGGTCTTCGAAGAACATTTCAGCATCAAAGAAAGGCAAGAGTAAACTTGACTGCCTGGTATATGAAATGTTATATATCAGTGTTCAAATCATATTATCATATAACTTCAGTCAACACTCAATACATAATCAAACTCAATCAGAACAAACTTGTTTGTTTAATTTCCTAACTGTCTGTTTTTAAAGTGACAAGTAGTTAAAATTACTTGTCACCCAATCTGCATATTTTTATACGTATTTATATGCAAGTGCTAACGCTAAACATCTTACTTGACAATGACATCCGACAAAGTCGAAACGAAGTATTCTACTTTCGCTATTTTTTTTTTTTTTTTTCGAAAAGCGATTCGTGGAATCAGTCGAGTCAGTGCAGAGGACGAACGAGACAATTTCGCATCGTGTTCGCTATTGAGTAACGCTTTTAAGACCGCCCGTTCTGCATACAACTATTTAGGTAAAGTTTTCACTATCGGAAAACAGTTTGAATACATCGATGCGGGCATATATGTTAACAAACGCTTTGTAAAGAGCGCGGCCTACCTTTATTTACGGCGCTATTGTAATTGTACCGCACTTTGGGATTTGCTTTACACATTAAACCCTTTTAAAAATAGACTCCGCAGGGAGCTTAAACTCCTTGACAGCCGTGAACATTAAAATAACAACCTCAACATAAAAAGTAGTATGGGAATGTAAAGACGGGAAGACAGGAGTTCGAAATATGGAAAGCAAAAATATGGAAATATGGAAAACAAAATTGAATAAAAACCTCTTCTGTGTTACTCCTGTTTCTGTGGCGTTAAAGGGACGTTTTAAAGTGATTCCAGCGAGTTTTAGTTTCGCTGCTTTTTATTTCGTTAACGGCAGTGAAACGAAAATTCGCTGGAATCGCCTTGGAACGGCAACAAAACGGAAAAAAGAAGAAAAAAGTCGTGTGTGTGTGTGTGTGTGTTTTAATTTTTCCCATATTTCGAACTCCTGTGTGTGATCGTTACATTCCCATACAAACTCTTATTAAGGCTGTTTTGCAATGTCGTCTGAAGGTTCTCGGCTTTTAAGGAGCTTGGGCCACCCGTGAAGACCCAAGACTTCCGAAAGGCAAACCTGTTGACCTACTACTGCCGACCAGCTTTGAAATTTAAATCATTGTGCCGCGCTATTTTTTAAATGACACTTTAGGTACATGTCGGGAAAGCAACAGCCTTCTGGGCGATGACTGAATGAAAGCCTCAAAACATTTACCTTGCTACACGGACTTTAATACTTATCAAAATAAGCCACAGCTCACGAAAGTAGTTCTTTGGACGTAAGTGGTATTGAATAAATTATTTTGATTAATCTTGAAACATACTGTGTGCGCATTGTGTAAATTACTTCGCATTGTTCCATTAAAAAAGTTCATCCATAAATTTATGACAAATGTTTTAAAAAAGTTGAATTATGAAAACAAATTAAGCGTTTGACATAGATTTTTTCTTCTCGGTTTTCTTTAATCTTTCTACTAATCTCTATTTTTTTACGACACCAGTATTTTTTGTAGTAACGGCACGTTAATACCATTTATCTACGTGACAACTGTTATTGCAATAAGAAGTGACCCTGAACTTCGGAATGGGCTGAAGCTATATACCACTTTAGAAAACAGGTGCAGTTTATCGAGTAGATGAAAACGAGGGATCTTTGTTTTAACAACCAAACAATGGCGTGAAATATGTTTGGTCAAAGCAATATTTGATTGATAAAGCGAGCCCACCGCATGGTCATAAAATGCAAAGCTTACAGGCTTAGTGCATGTTTTTGCCAACGGATCGTCGGAGCGTAACATGCACGAAAGACGTTTTCATTGAATATTGGACATCACCGTCCAATTAACCATGCCTTCCGTTTTCATCTGCTGTACATGTATTTTTATCTTCGCGTCTTGTCTTATTCCCGGGGCAAGAAGTTCAGAAGGTAAGTTTTTCAGGGTTTTTTTTTAACACCACCTCTTTCATAGTTAACATCCAAGGAAAGAAGTTAATTTCGGTTTGAAAACAGTCCTGTTGGGAACTACATGTACAACATTAATTACGTGTCGTGAGTAAACGGTTATGGAAGATAAGTTTTGGTCAGATTTCTGTACCCAAATTTAAATGCAAACCCAGACAAAGTCCAGATGAGATTCAATAGACTGCAATGAAATATTCATTATTGTTCAAATCGTCTTTAGTTCTAATTGCAAGCAGCCGTTTTGCTCGTTAAGGGAAATAAAACAAAATCGTTTTACAAAACAAATGTGTCGAGAAAGTGTCCTGAATACGCTGGACGAGCGCTGTGGTGGATGAAAATATATGCAGACAAAAAAAAAATTAAAAGTAGTCTGTAATGAAGCGCAACGCAGTGCAACCCTTAGTAAAAAAATAATTGTCCCTACTTTTCCAAAAAAATGTCATTGTGCCAACTAAAAAGGGCGGGACATCGAAAACAATACAATACATTTTTGCCGACTTGCATCACTTCAAGCAACGTTTTATTTCAGTCGAGGCGCTTCCATCTGCAAGTGCAAACTGTTTTTGAGCTTTATAACGACAAAATGACTGCAAAACTTAACGGGGAAGCAAATCCCAGCCCTCTCAGCTAGATGAAGAGGAAATACAGAAACTCGAAGAAGAATCCGGGCGACAAAGTGAATGCAGACTCTCTCAGTTCAGGCAGTATACAGCACAATTAATTTCAACACTCCAAAATGACGACTACCCCTTTGCTATCGTCAGATTTCTGTCATTTCACTTTCAAGGAAAGACTGTTTTGAGTAATTTTGCGGTGTCTGCCGCAGAGTTGTATAACCTTTTAAGAGGCTGTCTTTCTGAAAAACACCCACTCAAATTCGCGTCAAAAAAATAATTTTGCCTGAAACTCTGGCAACTGAAAGACTTTACCGAGGCTAGAACTAAAACAGTTTTGGTTTGATTCAAAATGATTTTTTGACCGCGTTAGGAGCCATTAAATAATTGCCTCTTCGGGCCCGCTGCAACGTCTGGAAAATTAGAAAAATAGGCATTTTTCGAGCCCCTGTCATATCATCGAACACCGACAATTTTTATATTAATTTGTTCATAAACACTTCTAGTTTTCAAGGAAAGTATTTTTGGTCACATTTCGGCTTATATCGTCGTTATTCCTCGCACATGTGCTGATACAAACGGTCATAACTTTTGAAATACCAAAAACGTACATGTAATTTTGCATAGTTTAGAGGAGAAAGGACTACACTTTTCGGCTGTGTAGAGTAGAGTTATCAGCTAAGTCCCAAAATTGAAATATTCGCTTCTAAATCAAGGCCATTTTTCAACTTTCGCTCGATGCCGATCAGCAGTGGTCATTATATCCTTGATTTCGCATTTCCAGATAAATCTAAAGAAAACTTGATACCTTCTTAGAAAACTAGAAATCTTTATGAACAAATTTACCCAAAAATTGTCAGTGTTCGATGTGAATGAAATATTTGACAGCGGCTCGAAAAATGCCTATTTTCTTAATTTTTCAGACGTTGCGGCGGGGGCAAAACATTTAATGGCTCCTAAAACGGCCAGAAAATCATTTTGAATCAAACCAAATCTGTTTTAGTTCTAGCCTCGGTAAAGTCTTTCAGTTGCCAGAGTTTCAGGAAAATTATTTTTTGATGCGAATTTGAGTGGATACTTTTCAGAAAGACGGCCTCTTAAAGCTGGTTTTCAATCAGAAATAAACGCCGACCCGCAACGGCAGTGTTAAAGATCTCGCTTACTGATTTTGATTTCTTTTCTTAATTCCTCCAAATGATCGAGACAGCAGCAGAGTTATCTAAATTCCCTCTGAAATTAATATATTTATAGGGTTGATGTTCTTGGACGTAAATATGTTTTTGGTCCTTCTCAGAGCCGATCTTAGCCCTTACCTGCGACTTGGGCTAAAATGAGCCTGATTCCGGGCCAAACATATTTACGCCTTCAAACATCAACTCTATTGTTATAATATTTAAAATTCGACTTCACATTGATCTTTTTCAGAAGAATGTCGTCATTTGGAGTTTAGAGCGGCCCGAGTGTTCAAGGGAAAACGTCTGATCAACCACATGATTCGCATCGCTGATGTCATGGACAATCAATTCTGTGGTGCGCTTTGCTTTATGGAACCCAATTGTGTCAGTTACAATTTTAAGACGAAAAGTGAATCTAGAAAACACAAATGTGAATTGAATAATGCTACCCATGAAGGACACGAGAAAGACCTGGAGGAAAATCCAGATTATGTATACCGTGGAACAAAGGTAAGGGCGAGTCAGACACACAAAGAAATTCTTAATTTTTGATTTTCCTTGTACGTGATTTCGGTGTGATGACACCTCTTAAGTGCTACCGTGTTGTGTCCTGTACAATAGACATTTTTAGCACTACTTTACTCTTACATTTATTGTTGCTTTTTAAACTAGAGTGGTTAATAACAATATTTAATAACAACACAATAACTTGCTGTCAAAAAAAGAAGGTCGTTTATAGGCACAAATATTCATAGAGGGCCATTGAATATTGATTGTTTTTCTTATACTGTTTTGTTTTCTTTCCCGTCTTTAGAATCGTTGCGCCAATGGTCCTTGCAATGATAAAGCAACCTGCCAAACCGGTTTTACGCACAAAAAACATCGATGTCTATGTCCCGCAGGATATACGGGACAGGATTGCAGTGGTAAGAAACATAAAGCTACAATTGTATATCTTTAATAAAAATATTGTGTTCTCGAAGATCCATCTTGTCCACCTGTATAATCGGGAAACTCCAAAATTACGAAAATAAGCTGGTGTGTTAATTAAGGAAGGGGCCTGTACGCCAAGAGATAAAACTTGTGTTTCAAAAATGATCGAGCTTAAAATTTGAAAGGATACTATCGGCGAATATTCTAGGTACGTACTGGAGTACCATGTAGTAAAACTCTATTTTGGTAATCATAACAATGTGAAATTCAAAACCCAAACCAAGACTTATAAGAGTAGTTTTCAATTGAGTGTCGTAAAACCAAAACCAAAGTAATTACTCTGGCCAATCGCAATTGACACAGACAATCCAGTGAACCAATCAAAACTCGAAGCAAATACATGTAGCTGACGCGAAGCGCGGGAAAACGTGCGCGAGCGAGTCACAATTGGTTTTGGTTTTAATTCTGATTGGTCGAGAAAGTGGCGCGAGATTTTTAAACTAATCACGGATCGTAGTAACGCAAAACCAAAGCAAACGCAAATTACTTTCGACACTCAAGTGAAAACCGCTCTAGCATAAGTAATCACATGATTTCGAATGCAATTTGAGAAAAATCAGCACGGGTAAATTTTTCAAAGGCTAACCAAATTACACGAGCACGTAGGGCAACAGCACTTTGCACTCTAAAAAAATTACGAGAGCTGATTTATCGCAAATTGTACGAGAAAAATCACGTGAGTACTTGTTAATAATAAACATACAAAAATTTCACTGGAAGAGAATGTCAAACAAGACATGTCGGAAAGGACATGTCGGAAAGATAAGAACTTAAAAGGTAAGAACTTAAAAGTCCTTACGTTTCCGATTCGTTGTTAAAATAAAACGAAGTTGCCGGGCAGTGGGGGGGGGGGGGGGGGGGGGGGGGGGGGGGGCACCTTCGCATACATTCTCTTGTATGAAATCCGAGCGATGTTCTCAGAACTTGTTGCAAACATTGGGGCGGTAGTCTAAGGCGCATGAGTAGCTCATCTCATTCTTAACTTGCCAAAACAACAAATGGGGCTAGTGGGAGAGTTCGGTTACTTTTTTATAGTTGTAAAAGCACTTTGGTTATGAAAATTTTATTGTCTGAGAAGCGAAAATGTCTCCGGAAAGGTTCCTGTTGTCGATATGTGGTGTTTGTTATGGAATAAAACCATCATGGAAATGGTAATGTAAACGTGCCGGTCGGAGCTATTGCTCTTGGTCTATTGTTTCGAGGTCGTTAGTTGTCTTAAACTGCGTTCACATTTAACCCGAAACATGTTAAGAATAAACATGTTTCAACGAAACATGTTTCACCTTAACATGCTTGTTATTGCATTGTTCACATTAGGTGTCAGTTTCAAACATGTTTCATGCCTGGTGTGTAATTTATGCGGTTTCACGGTTCTTGCATAATTTTTTACACTTTATTTAACCGTAAAAATATAGCTTGAAATTACAATAAAGTTTCCATTAAATCTTTGTCTTTCTGTCTATTTTCAAGTCCTTCGATGAAGCAGGGCTTTCAAGCGTTTAGCAAGCCGCCGTCGTAAACTTTCATGGCGATATTCTGCCAAATATTCTGCTTTCTATCCATCACCGATAATTCATATTGTATCGCTTTATTAGCCCATATTTTAAATAAACATTTGGTCATATAGAAAGCAAAAATTTGAAGCTTTTGGGCACTCCCCTCCTCACCGCATGTCCGCCATTTTTAACTTGTTTAGTCTGATCATGATTGAAACTACCTCGTAAGGTAGTTTCAATCATGATCAGACTAATCATGTTTCAATCATGATTCACGCAATGCACTGCCTGATGTGAACACTTTTCACAACGAAACATGTTTCATTCGTGATGAGACTAATCATGTTTCGGCCTAATGTGAACGCAGCTTTAGTCGTTCTTTGTTTTACCTCATCTGCGATCTCCACGTGGGTAAATGATTCCGTGACCTGTTTCGAGTGCACAAATCGGCAAGTGTCCTAAGAATTGTGTCGTGGATTGTGGAAAGCAGAGTGCTAGAAAATAACCCAGAATTTCTTCCTGAGCGTAAGCCCTCGAAAGGAAATGCGTGGACCACATGAGAGAAAAGAAAACCTTTTTGACGTCGGTGGGATTATCTTCTTTATCTACTTTCCAGCTTCTAGTTTCAGTGCTGCATAGCGCAACATTACATTTCGCAATTGTATCTTTTATATTTTTTAGATATTGACGAGTGTGTTGCAGGAACACATAGCTGTGATGCTAATGCTGAGTGCATTAACACCAAAGGATCGTACAACTGCACCTGTAAACCAGGATTTAATGGAGACGGACGAAAGTGTGAAGGTTAATAGTTTCGGTTGCTTCCAAATTCAAGGGAAAGAACCAGAGGGGCAAAAATTATTCACTATAACCTAAATAGATAGTGGTGGCCTGATACTCGATCGTACTTACATATCTAATGGCATCTGAAGAAGAATATCGAGTTATGTTCTCTTTGGAAGAGACCCTTAACAGTTTACGGCTGGAACCTTCTTCAATGGCGAAAGGGGTTCGAGGGTGGGGAAGGGGGAGGGGGGGGCAAACAAAAACTTCTAAAATTACAGAAAGTGTATTGAATCGCATATGAACTGTTCTCAATTGACTTCTTTCAAATTTGTTTCGTGTTTTTTTTTTAATGAACGTGGCGAAAGGGGTTCGGGGGAGGGGGGAGAGGAGGCAAACACGGCTAAATTTACAGAAAGTGTATTGGATCGAATTTCAACTGCTCTCAAATAACTTCGTTCAAATTTGTCTCGTCTTTGACTCTTTTTTCCGAGCGTTAGCCCTAGAAAGGAATTCGTGGACCGCCTGAAGTAAAGAAAAACCTTTTGACGTCGGTGGAATTCTCGTCTTTCTATACTTTACAGCTTCTGGTTCCAGGGCTGCAATATGGCTCAACATTGTATTTCGCAATTGTACTCTTTATTTTTCTTTTAGATATTGACGAATGTGCTGCAGGAACATACAGCTGTGATGCTAATGCCGAGTGCATTAACACCAAAGGATCACACAACTGCATTTGTAAACCAGGATATCATGGAGACGGAAAGAAATGTGAAGGTAAATAGTTTTGGTTGTTTCCAAATTCAACGGAAACAGAAAGAAACAGAGTTATGAGTTATATTCCCTTTTGAAATATGACAAGAGGGATTCGGCGGGTGGGGGGGGGGGGGGGGTGGCAACCCAGTTAAAATTATTAAAAGTGTATTGGATAAAATTTGAACTGCTCCCAATTAACTTCGATCAAATACTTATGTCTCGCCTTTGATTTTTGTTTTTTTTTCTGAGCGTAATCCCTAGAAAGGAAATCGTGGACCACATAAGGCAAAAAAAAAAAATTCTGTCGTCGGTGGGGTTCTCTTCTTTATCTATTTCCAGCTATAGTTTTAGTGCTGCATGGCGCAACATTGTATTTCGCATTTGTACTCTTAATAAATTTTTTCTCAGATATTGACGAGTGTACTGCAGAAACACACAGCTGTGATGCTAATACTGAGTGTACTAATACCAAAGGATCGTACAACTGCACTTGTAAACCAGGATATCTTGGAGACGGACGGAAGTGTGAAGGTTAATAGTTTCAAGGGGAAGAAACAGAGGGCTAAAAATATCATTTAACCCTAAATAGATAGTGGTTGCCTTGTACTTGATCTTACTTGCATATCTAATGGCCTCTGAAGAAGACATTCGAGTTATTTTCTCTTTGGAAGAGACCCTTTACACTTTCTGACCGGAGTCTTCTTGAATGGCCCAAGTGGTCCGAGGTTGGGGCAAACACTGCTAAAACTGAAAGTGTATTGGATCGAATTTGAACTGCTCTCATTTGACTTTGTTCAAGTTTGTCTCGTCGTTGATTTCTTTCAAGAAATCAGCTAATATGTAGAAAACAGGAAACCTGAACCCTCATTTAAATTTCCAAATCGATTAGCATGTCGTAAAAAATGTTGTCGTTAATCATCGTGGTAGAGTACGATAATAATAAATAGAGGATATTACATGGTTGCGCGGAGATATGAAATTTATCTTCGAGTGTTCAAATCGATATCTCACGAGTGAGGGCAGCGAACGAGTGGGATATCGATTTGAACACGAGAAGATAAATTTCATATTTCCAATTCATATCACCAAGCAACAATTTAATATTCTGTTTATTATATAAACCTACTAATTACGATGTTTTTGACGATTTTCCGAAGATTGCCGACCATTTTCCGAAGATTGCCGAAGATTTGCAAAATGTTGTCCGAAGGTCGTACGAATGTTTCCGAACTTTTCCGAAAATGTCCGAAGATATCCGAAGATTGCCGAGGATTGCCGAGGAATATCCGAAGATGTTTCGAATTAATATCGACTTACTTTGGCACATTCAGCATTGAAACAGGGCAAACTTGTCAGAAAATGTTTCGAAATCGATATCTTCACATGTGAAAATATAGAGATTACTTCATGGAAAATGCGCGCGTACGATTTTTATTCACGAGTTGAGTAGTGTCAGAAAACGAACAAGTGAGCGTAGCGAACGAGTAAGTTTTCTGATACGTATCAACGAGTGAATAAAAATCGTACAAAGCATTTTCCATGCTGTAATATGTTCATTTTATAGGTACTGAGATTTTATTTTCCGTGCTACTGAGTAGACAAATTTATATCATTGATACTGAGATTTTTTCACGAAAAAACGATTGCGTACAAATGATACGTAAAATGCATTAGCCAATAGGAAAGGCGAACGATGAAAACTTACTAGTGAAAAAACGTCGTTCGTCCAATCACAAGCGCGAACGGCGGAAACTCACTTGTGAACAACACCGTATCGCCATTTTGATTCTTGTCGTAAACACCGGCGACATGGCGGAGACACGTTCAAGGTTTGTTTGTGTCTTTAACGGCTCCACTGAGTCGTTTATATTGCAGAACAGGAAAACCAAAACACTTTAAAGAAAACGAAACAAGACGGCCTTGTCACAACGTTTCTTCAAGCAAAAAGAGAAACACGAAGCGAGATCATCGAAATTCCTCCTGCCGAGTTGAATAAACCTTTGAGTAAATTCGCACAAAGGAAGGACAAGAATACGGACCGTCTTCACTCCGAGGGATTGAAGCGAGTTTTGATTCAGATGATGACTAAGACACTGCAGGTTTGTCCTTGGTTTTGGCAGACTGTTTTCTTGATTTAATTTGGTAAAAGTTTGCTCGAGTTCGCGTTGAGTTATTCAGCGTTTACCGCTGTTTTGTTTTGTTAAATTAAACATTGAACTGGAACTTACAAGATTTGTACAAGTCTCAGTCAGGTTTTCTATCAAAAGTTGTTTCTGTAAAAGTTGTGAGAGTATAAACTGACGTCTCATTTCTTGTGCTACTTCATTAAAGATGTGATTTTGAACTGACAAACATGTTTTAGCTATTTTAGTTTATGGCAGATGAATGGGTTTCCTAAACACGCGCGTACTTGATAAAAAGTCGAGCGATTTAATTGCTTTTCAAAAACCTCAGTATCTATAAAATAAACAAATTACACCATGGAAAATGCTTTGTACGATTTTTATTCACTGGTAGAGATGTATCAGAAAACTCAACTCGTGAATAAAAATCGTACGCGCGCATTTTCCATGGAGTAATCTCTATTTATTTGCACAAATAAATGACACTGTAAAACCACTCAAGTGCTCAACAACTAAGTAAATCAAAGATCTGCAGCATTCAAATTTTTTAAGTTAAGTCAAATGTCTGTTAATAAAGGAAGCCAAGCCAATAACAAAGTTAAGTCAAGAAGATAAATCACAATTTATTCATCATCAGAGTCACTTTCCAGTTCCAAAGGCCTTAGACGTTTCCATCGCATCGCTTCAGAGCTTGACGGATTTGTAGAAAGCGTCGGAGACTGATTTAAAGTGTTAATGTTGATGGAGAAATTGCCGCCTTGAATAACTGCGCCACTGAATAATGCCATGGACTGCTGCTTTCCACCATTCTGAGAGTCGGAGGACTGCGAACAAGCTGTCTCAGAAGAGGACGAAGCTGTGGTACCAGCCATCACACTGCTTAGCACTTTTGACATGTGCATCTGTTGCTTCGTTGAAACAGTGCTGTAATTTTCTATGCTCTTCAAATTCTTATGGCCAGATAGTTGTGCGATTTGCGTAGGTGGAATGTCGTGTTCACTTAGCGTCTGGATCATTGTCTTTCTGCCGCTGTGATTTCGAAGCCTGTCGTTTTCAATTCCTGCTTTCTGAACCATGGTCTTCATTAAACCATTAAGTTTGTTTTTGCCGACAGGACCGGACTTGAACCAGCCTTTTGTTGCGAGCGAGTCCGTCTTCAAACCGTTGTTTACAGCCAAATAAAAGGAGCACCATCTTGATTCATTTCCTCAGGTCTCTTCCTGGCAAAACATTTGTAGACTGCGACAGGATCTCTTTCAGTTCCGTCGGTCGCAAACATTTTCGGCGGTACGGTTCTGACATCGCTGCAGTCTGATCCCGTTCTAGTTTTTGTTTGTCTTTCATTGAACTCCAAGTACTCGACTCCGCTTGCCGTTTTCAGTAGCTTTTTATCTCCCCAGCACATATCACGATGTTCTTGGCACCCACGGAGTCCGAAGTGAAGAGTGTTGTTTAGCCAGAGCGTGTTTAGAAGTGCCTCGGGACTACACATACCGAGCAAACCCTTCTCGTACAGTATTTTCAACTCTTCGCTTGTCAAAGCTACCGACGCTTTCGGTTTATTTCCTTTTTCTTTGCATTTTTAGCTGCTTTTGTTTAGACTGTAGAACTTTCCTGGTTTTCTCAAACACCAAGTCGTTGATTATGCTTACAGAATAGCTCTTTTTCTTCAGGTGTCTTTCGAAGCTAGCCACTAAACTTCGAAGAGAAGTCGGCTCGTATTCATTTCCATCTTTGGTGCGGGCGGCAATGATGAATTGGCTGATGTATTCATTCAGCTCAACAGCTGGAATATCTTCTATTTTTCTGTCTTCGTTCTTCGTTATCAAAAATCTTTCAAGCAATTTTACATCTCGTTCAGTTTTTTGAGCGGTGTTTTTGTTTTCCTGTTCTAAAATGAATTCTTCAACTGAGGAAACAGAAGCAAACCTTCCCTCGGCCATTTTTCAAAGCGCGGGTTTTCTTGTCGGCAACGGCTGTGGGATGACGTTTCCTTCAATACGTTCATTCATCGCCAGTGAAAATTCGTCGTTCGCGTTGTTAATTGGACGAACGATATTTTTTCACAGTGAAATTTTGTCGTTCGTGCTCCTGATTGGCTAAGCTCTGAAACAGTACGATTTTTACTCCCTACGATTTTCATGAGTAAATCTCAGTACCTATGAAATAAAACATGTTAATTTCACGTGTGAAGATATAATTTTTTCGCGCGAAAGATTTCCTGGTATTTCACTGATGTTTATATAATAAAGTATTTTCTGATTGTCCCACGACGTAGTGTCACTTGTGATGTAGATCACGACGTTTCGAGTGCACACTGCTAGTCTTCATCAGGCGATAAGGTGGACTAGTCAGGCGTAACCTTTTAAAGCACGCTGCTGCGCTGTGATTAGTTGGTTTCCAACAGCTGTGATTGGTGCATTTCAATGGTAGCTGTTCCGGTGTGCTGTTGTTCCCTTAGCGGCCCACTGTCGTTCAGTTCT
This sequence comes from Oculina patagonica, assembly GCF_052425735.1. Classification (NCBI taxonomy): domain Eukaryota; kingdom Metazoa; phylum Cnidaria; class Anthozoa; order Scleractinia; family Oculinidae; genus Oculina; species Oculina patagonica. The sequence goes on along the minus strand of NC_135770.1, from coordinate 18,911,479 downwards.
CCTGGTGTTATGTTTTTTGATCGTAGGCATCCATGCTTCGGGAATTTCAATTTTCGACTTGAAAACACCGCGTACGCCTTGTTGTTGTAGGCAGCCAAAAGGGGCAATTCAAATAAGACTTCACCCAAACAATATCAACACGGATAGTGGTATTGAAATTCCCGAAGCATGGATGCCTACGATCAAACAACACAAAACCAGGAAAGCTGAACGACATCGGGACCGCTGAGGGAACAACAGCACACCGGAACAGCGAGGATCGAAATGCACCAATCTCAGCTGTTGAAAACCAACCAATCACAGCGCAGCAGCGTGCTTTATAAGGTTACGCCTGACCAGTCGACCTCATCGCCTGATGAAGACTAGCAGTGTGCAGTCGAAACGTCGTGATCTACATTACAAGTAGCCTAAATCCAAAATTAGTGTATATTAGTGTATGTATTTGGGTCACAAAAGTCAGGTCTTATACCACTTTAACGACATATTTACAGTCTAATAATATACAGCAAAAAAAAAAATGAGAGAGAGAAATGCAGTTTTTAAGAAATTCGATGCAGAAATAACGGAATTCAGTGCAGAAATGACGAAATTCAGTGCAAAAAAAAGAGAAACAAACGCGTCATACATCCTGATTGGTTAATAAACAAAGGCAGCCACAGAGGGCAATCAAACGCTTCTACGCGATTTGAATGGCGCGAAGTTTTGATCTGCTTCGAGATACGAGTAAAAAAAAATGGCTGGAGTTTTGAGCACAGTAGAGGACCAGAAGACAGCTGTAAATACCATAGCACTGAAAAGCACTGGTTTTTCGTTCTCGTTTTGGAATAACTGGTTTCCTAAGAAGGAAATTGCCGACGAAATCGAAACTACAAGCAGACTAAGCTTCACGCTTTGCTTGAGCAAATTTATTTACGCCGAATTTGCCGAATTCAAAAACAACAAACACATTTTCGAAGATTTATATGGACCAGATAGCCTCAAAGTTATGATAACATCGCTTGAAAGCACTGTACTTAGAGAGCAGAACTTATAGGCTTTTTATTGTACGAGGCAGATAGTTGTTTCGTCCAAAGAAGTGTTGAAATGAAAAGCGAAACAGCTTCAATTGGCTGACCGTCGAGTGGAAAGCGCCCAAGCAAAGCTCGACAAGTATTAGGGAAGGAAATCTTTGGAAGAGGTAAAACCTAGAATCTTTTATTCAGACAATTCGTCTGACTGTTAAGCCAGATTTTTTGACTAAAAAACTTTTAAAACATTGAGGAACCTGTACGTTGTTTAGGCTTTGACCTTGTTTTGAATGAACGCGTGATGATATTTGCCGAGTTTGAATAAATTGTTTTTGTACGAGATTTGCGCATGTTATTTTCTCGCAATTTTTTTCATGAATATTATTAATAAGTAATCACATGATTTTTCTCGTGCAATTTGGGATAAATAAGCACTCGTAAATTTTTCAAAGACTACAAATTGCACTCGCCCTACGGGCTCATGCAATTTTGTTAGCCTTTGAAAAATTGACTCGTGCTAATTTATCCCAAATTGCACTGGACATCATGTGATTACCTATACAAAATCCAATACATATATTTTCCTGACATTAAAGAGCTCTAAGTCCAATGATACTTAACCCTGTAATAAGTAATCTTGCCGTTTAACTCCCTCTCCCAGGCAAAACGATAGCGAAATAATGTTGTGTAGTTATTATCATTTATATTTTTCAGATGTTAACGAGTGTACCACAGGAACACACAACTGCACTAATGATGTTTTCTGCAACAATACCGATGGATCATTTACCTGCATCGGTGAGTGAAGATCCTCCTTAGCGTGCGTGTCATTCTTATCTCAGAGAATATTTTACCCTGGGAAGAAAGCAGCGGACTGTTGGTTGGTGTGTTGGACCCTGGGCAAGAGGTCCAGGATTGAAGCTTCGTCGACAGTCCTTTTTTTTGTTATGTTGTAAGGCATGCCTGTCAAAGAGGCCGAAACTTTTCACACTGAAGCGATGAACTAAATAATTTGTTAGTCCGCTTTGAAGAGTAAAAAAAGAATGAATGAAGAAACCCATCAACGTTAAGGCCCCTGGAGCTTTGTCTTTGCATATGATGACTTGTATCAATTTATTTGCTTTCTTCCTCACTATCTTCAAACGTTACGTCTACTGCTATCAGTTTACAGTATTAATGATTGTTACCCTTAAATTGAAAGTGCTTGGGTCTTCCTATTCCTTAAGCGACTTACATTATTTCTTTGTTCATGCAGATTTTTCTTCATGCAAGGATCATTACGACAAGAATCTGTAAGTGACAGATATAAAATTGTAACGTTTAACCTTCCCGCGGTTACTTTACACAAAATCTGCAAAATAACATGTTCGTCGTGACATTTGGAAAAACGGGCGTAGACTGAGACAACTGTGCTCACTTAATACTAAAGAAGTCAAAGAACACTGAGTCAATGCATTTAAAACAGAAACAGGAATAGAAACAACAGAAGTAAGGATGTTAGTGACATATCCCTTTACCTTACCTTGCGCCGATAAATACGCGTTTTCAATTTTTTGATCTGGTCTTAAAAAAAACATAGCTTTTCTCGATAGTCTCGGCTAGTCAATATTTTTCGTGTTTCGTGTGCAGAACTTAACCAGCTGTCTAAAGCTGTCTAACTCTGCCAATGAAATACACAAGTTAACAAAACATCTATAAACAATTTGTTCAAAATAAGCCGCGTTACGTACAATAAAACTAAACAAATTCAATTTTAGGGGCAGGGAAAACAAAGTCTACGAACTGAAAGTAGGATCTGAAAAATTCCTAGCCTACTGTGTCATGAATGACACTGGCATGGGGCCATGTACAGGTGGTGGATGGACGCCGGTAATGAAGATTGACGGAACAAAGGTGATTTACTGATCGAATTAATTCATTTTTTCAGTTCTTTCTGCAATCGTCACTGACTTGTACATTCCAGTACCAGAAGAAGGAATTGTATAAATCAGAAATGATCCATTTTTATATCGATTTTATACAGGATAGAACTCGAATAAATGTTTCTACCGTATGATAAATCTTTGTGCAAATGCTGAATATTTTCTTCCGTTTTCTAGCAAACCTTCCACTTTGCTTCCATTATTTGGAGCAACAGCGAATCATTCAACCTTGCAGGAGGGGAGACTGGGTTTGACACAGAAGAGACCAAGCTACCGACCTACTGGGGCACACCTTTCACCAAGATATGTCTCGGCATGAAGATCCCTGGTGAAGAAACTATTAATTTTATCGCCATTAACAAGGTGGCTGACTCGCTATACTCACTGATCGCTGACGGGCAATTCCGCGCCACATCACTGGGCCGTGAAACGTGGAAAACGTTGCTCGGTTCCCAAGGCTCATTGCATCTTAACTGTAACAGAGAAGGGTTCAATGCAGTTAGTGACATCGGCTGGGCTCCCAAGACGAGAATCGGTATCCTTGGTAACAACGAAGAGGAATGTGAGTCTTGTGATTCTAGAATCGGGTTTGGTTCTGCAAACTACCCAGATGATTCTAACACTTGTGGCATTGAAGCTGTAAACACTCCAGATAATGGAAACAGGAAAATCAAAACCATGGGGTATATATTTATTCAGTGACACTAGTATGCGATTTAATATATTGCTGTAGATTATCACTAATGAGTTAATATAAAATATTTTTTCGTCATTTGTTTTTAACCTAATTAGTTTTCTTTAATTAAGGGAATGCCATATAAGAAGTCTTCTCGGTCTAAAATCATTTTCCCAAAACAATAAATTTGCATGTAGCTTTTTTCGTAAGAAAATATGGATTCGATTTGGTGATGAAGATATATAAGTGGTGTTTATATTAAGGTCCGTTCAAGGCATGTCGAATTATTTAAAGTGACTGGCCTATAAAAATGCAAACAGCATATGTTTGTGAAGTATGAAATAAAAAATTCAATAAATGCTATCTGGTATTATAACTTAGAGTATCCCAGTGAGAAGTTATTGCACGGATCCTAAAATGACTGCATGGATTGAAAACTGAAGATCGGGCGGGATGTTCCCGTTTCTCTGTTTTTACTGTTTTAATTTTAACATGGTCCCAGCGAAGCGAAAAACTTGTGACGAGAATGGTGTAAAATGGGCATAATAAAGGATCAGTAAGACGTATTTCATTTAGTTGTTATATAGCGTGTATTTAACAACTATTCACCGAAGTGGCGGTGGCTGGTGGTGGATATTTACCGAGCCGCGAAGCGGTGAGGTTAATATCCACCACTAGCAAACGACACTGAGGTAAATAGTTGTTTTAATATATACTCGAACAGTGAGATAAAATAGCCCGAAACGATGATTTTTGACTAATTTATTTCGTTAAAGTGTTCAGTTTTCGCGCGCGAGTTGCTCAGAGGTGAATAGTTAACAATTATCCTGCGAAATCGCGCGGAATATCGCCTGATACTTAGCCGACGAGGTCGTAGGCCGAGTTGACTAAAATCAGACGATACTCCGCAAGATTAAGCGGGATAATTGTTCTATTATTCAACAAATTGTCAACGAAACACATTTTGCGCATAGAGAAACTGTAATTATGCAGCGCTTTACAAGATTTCGGACGAATCTTCGCAACCTACGAATATCGCAGGATATCTGTTATGTGCGGATGACAGATATTGTTAACATTTTGACCATATATGGGCAGCGCGCGCATCTGTTGAATAATAATTAACAATTAGACTACGAGCCCAAGTTTTCTATGAGCAAATAGTCAACGAGGCGCAGCCGAGTTGACTATCGCTCATAGAAAACGAGGGCGAGTAGTCTAATTGTTTTAGTAGAAACTCTAAAGGATTGCAGTACAAAACCTACAATATTGTGCACTTTGAAGACAAAAATTAGGAAAATTTACCGCTTAAAGAGCTACGCGAGCGCGCGACTGTTTTCTATCGGCGAATAGAAATCAGTGGGAGAACCAATCAGATTCGCGGATTTCCATTAGAACACAGCTGAGTTTTACTAACAAAGGATATTCGGAGTTTGAGTAGCCAATCAGCGCGCGATATAAACACTATCCACCGTTTGAGTATACACTTATTCAATTTAAATTATTCCCTTTGTGGTTTCAAACCCTTATAAACCAGTCCTCGTGAATATCACACCACTTGATGCCAACCAGTTTACTCGTTATTTTGTTTCTTATGTTTGTATAAAATAGCGTGTAGTATCTTCTTAACGATGTTTGTTTTTTCACTGTATCTTGTAATGGTTGGAGTATTGTTCTTATAACGTTTGAATTTCGTTTTTTACAAAATCTCCGTTTATATTGTTATTTAAGATATTTCTTCACCATTTACATTGAAGCTTTTATTTAGCTGATGTCAGTGCTTATCCTGTAATATTTTAGCTTTCATCACTAATATCTTTGTATTAAACTGATGTAACAAATTCGATCGCTGGAGGCTCCAGCCACAAGTTGTTGTGTTGTTTGGGGCTTTACTTATAATAGAAATGTTTTCTACACGGCTGAGCGAAGCAAAAGAGTAAAAAAAATGTTCTTTTAAGGCGCGCCATCTGTATCAAAATTACTTTACGACAGATTACGAGTCAGCATGTGTCGAAATACAATGTAGGTCGTAATAGCATACTATGGCGCGCCATCTGTGTCAAAATTACTTTTCCACATATTACGAGATATTACGAGTCATCATGTGTCGAAATAGGTCGAAATAGGTCGTAATAAGTAATGTGATATCTACATCTCGAAATTAGGTTGGTTTCCATGGCTATACCATGTAATAATATCTCGAAAGACATCGGTCTCCATGGCTATACCATGTAACATGAATCTCGTAATGACATACGAACCCGCGCCACACGTGATGATCACCATGGATACAGATTCCTCTTGCCCAGCTTTCGCTCATCTCTCTTCTTCGTTCCCAGGCTCCTGGAACGGGAGAGAACGTGATCGATGATCTGCGATCGTGATCTCTGCTATTTTTCTACGTCTTTTGGTTTAAAAAAGGCAGTTTCAGACTCAAAGAGCGGCATTATCTATCGCATTGGAAACTTCTTGTCTTGGGGCCTTTGGAGTACGCTTTTGCAAGACTTCTAATGGCGCTCGCAAAGATCCTTTTTGTGTTTATGCTGGCTTTCGTTGTTGCTGTAGAGATAAGTAACGTGATATCGTGATCATGTAATACTATTTCGCAATTGGATGGGTTTCCATGGCTATACCATGTAATACTATCTCGAAAGACATCGGTTTCCATGGCTATACCAGGTAACATGAATCTCGTAATGATGTACGAACACGTTCCACATGTGAAGATCACCATGGATACATATTCCTCTTGCCCAGCTTTCGCTCATCTCTTTTCTTTGTTTTCAGGCTCTTTGAACGATAGAGAACGTGATCGAAGACTGGCAATCGTGTTCTTGAGTAGTTCCCCTCGTCGTTTGGCTTTAAACAACAATTTCAGAGTTAACCAGTTTCATTATTTTTCTTATTGCATACTTCGTGTCTTGAGGCCTTTGGAGTACGCTATGAAAAAATGCAATAAAACCAGTCGCGCGTCGCCTTAAGGTGGCTCGATGTAGTTATTTTAGTTGTTTTGAAAATAAAAATAATCAAGGTAGCCAGCCAATCTTCGATTTCTGCCAGAAAAAAAAAAAATGAAAAAACCATAATGATCACATATGACCAAAGTTTTTTTTTTACTGATCACTTAGTCACAAAGGTTAAAACTTGTGTTTATGGCGCTGCATTGTTTGCACCGAGGGGCCCGACCTGATAGAAGCACAATAGCGGCGAGAAATCGTGCAAGAAGTTTTCCTAAACTTGAAGCAATTTATGAGAAAATGCCTAAACCTTCTCTCGATGAATTAGAAAAGGTTGAAAAACATCTTAATAAAGGAAAACCGTTATCGAATTGGCTCGGGATTCGAGTATACAAACCAGAGCGTTAAGAAGACAATGTGGTATGGCACCTTTGACGTAGCCGCTAAGCTGACAAACATCATGACAATCGTTTTTTTTTTTTCATGATAGACACCCGTTTCTCATAAATAATATCGAAAAGCTGTCAAAAAATTATGAATGCTCTCATTGCAACTCAAGGTTGACACGACTTGACAACTTTCGGCGCCACGATTCAACGAAAAGTGAGCTCGAGGGGAGACTTTCATCGATTGCCGGGCCCAAAAAGTCGAAGCCCCGCAGACAGCTTTCGAAAGAGCCTTTTATCCTAAGAGCAGCGCTTCTCATGATTCGCTTAAGTGGCTTGAAAAACAGGGCAAGGTGCGCAAAATTCAGACTCACCACGCAGTGTGTGCCCACGGTGATGAGCGCTGGGTGGGAGGGGCCGCTGTGGACGGGTGCCACCCTGAAACAAAAACGGTGTTCCAATATCACGGCTGTCTCTGACACGGCTGCCCCGGATGCTACCCCGATGACTAAGAAAGAGTCGTTTTCAACAAAGGCCGAACGCTCGAATACGCATACAAAATGTGCGCTAGGTCCCGCATGATTGAGCTTTGGAATACACGGACGTAAATCGTGACAGAAAAAAAACATGTTTGACTGTTTGCTTAGGGCAAAAGACAATATGTAGTTTAGTTTAGTTTGTAGAATAGTGAAAACGCAGTCTTTAAAATATTGACTTAAATCTTTAGTCGACACCATTGTTCTGACATCATGAGAAAGGGCGGACTTCAGTTTAAAAATTAGGAACTTGATTTAAAAATCATTTGAGACACTTGGTAGAGATGTTCGCTTAAAAAAGTCAAAGCTCTGCCCTAAATACCGTTACAAAGTAATGACCCTCCCCAAACTGGCGCTCAAATGTAGTGACCCTCCTCCCCAAATGTAGTGGCCCTCCGCGCAGTAAATAATGACAGGTCCCTTTGGAAAATGGTCCGGACCCCACGTTATTTCCATGCCAAGGCAATGCCAGTATGGCTAAGAAAAATTGATTTCGAGATCCCCCCCCCTCTTATTCCAGGATTCTAATTGAAGGTGTGGTTCCGCGAATAATTCTTTTGTAATCTTTTATTTCCGTTCCAGATACAGTGGAACCCTGTTCATACGGACACCAAAGGGACATGCCAATGTGTCTGTATTATCGTGGTGTCTGTATTAGGAAGGGCTCTTACACAAAAAAGTCACGGACACATGTTTTATCGTCACGAAATAAAGGAAAATCATACAATAATAATAATTAATAATTAATAATTATTCCAAGGAATATTTTACATGGAATTTTGTTTAGTATTAGACCTTTTTTTTTTTCAATATTTATTGTAAACAAGAAATTGAAAAACGAAAAATACTCTACAACTTTGAAACTGCCTTCGTGTCTTTATCTCTGACCAGGTCAAGCAAGAGGACAAAGACAACAAAAAACTTGTCACAAACGCCACGTACACCTGTATTTTACCTCTTGGTAATGAACTGCGATAAAAAATAACAAAACAAAAATATACATCATATGAAAACCTCACGTGGAGCTTAATTAGTGCTTTACTTCTGCGGCGCCTTACATCCGTACCAGCACATGAATCTATGAACTAAGGACAATGAACAGACAACGTTTTTGCCTATCAGCCATGTTTTCATTTTACGGATCACCAATTGCGGCTCTAGGTGATGGAAAAATGCTAGTCAGATATGGAGAAAAAATAATTGCCTTAAGCCAATTGTTTATTATTGCAACACACTGCTAGAATCGATGCTAGAAAGTAGCGACAGGTTCAGCTCACATCGTTAAACTGGAAGCCACATGCATCAAATCAATATACTTCTTTAGCTACGTATGTAAATTGTCCATTGTAGATCATGTGATGCTCTCCAGATTGGACAACCACTCCCAACGTCTTCGACTTTAATAAATACCATACCATACCATACCTTTATTTGCGTGTGCGCTTTTCGCGCCAGATTCCATACAAAGATTGCGCGAGGTTAGATTACTTACAGTACAATTACTTGAATTACTTATGATACAATTGCTTATGATACTTTTATAAACTAAACTTAACAAGGACGTATATATACGTCCTCTCTGTTTTCACGCAACGACCGAAGACGTATATATACGTCCTTAACCAAAGGACATCACTGAAACCCTGGTTGTTCGCGATGCCTTCAATAAATCATCCCCGGTTGTTGAGAAAGGTCTGGCACTACTTTCTAAACACTGCTGACCCAATAAAATTGATTTTTGCTCGTACAATTTACAAAATGGCGGCTTGTGTGCGTGAAGGCAGAATGGACACAGATGAAGCTTCTGATGTAAGCGATATAAGTCACAGCGAATTAAAGCCAAGTGATTCTGAAGAGTCTGAACAAAAAGAAGAAGAAGGTGGCGAAGAAGAAGCCTCGATCGATCGAAGAAATTGAACCTCCAAATGCACATGGTCAAGGAGTTCGACAGGTAGCTGTACGAGTCAACAGTACAGTAAGAGAATGCGGAAAAGGGAGAGAAACTCATTGTAAATGCTTAACCTAGGTGTACTTTAATATTTTATCTGAAAAGATGCCATTGCTTAGCCAAATTTAGAATCTCATTAAAATTCAATATGGCCGCCGGTTGCTTGGTGTGTTTGGCTCTGGTAGGCAAGGGGTTAAGTATTAAGCTAACAGAAGCTAATTGGGGACACTCTACTAATTTACATTTCAAAATGTACAGTTAAGAATACGAAATTAAGAATTAATTGGGTACACTCGACTACTTTACAATATATTAAAATTTACAGTATACAATTAAAAATGCGATAGTTTACTATATTTATTGTGCATTTGATTTTCTTACTAAATCAGTCATATGTTTGTCAAAAGCCAAACTAATGTTTAATATCATGCATGTTGCTTCTGTAGTTTATTACTCATTACTCATTAATAAAATTAACATTATCTTTGTCATTTTTTTGTATTTTAGTGGATCCTTGCTTACTTCCATAACTTTCTACCGAACTTCATGTAATACCATTTCCCAATACTATTCCATGGAAATATACCATGGAACGCAGTGGTATTCTTAAAGATTCATGTTTGACCTAACTGAGCTACAATCCTAGACAAAAGTCCTGGGACACTTAACCACTTCGACGAAAAATTGACCTCCCCCTTCCCACCCCCAATTCAATGTTGGTTTCTATCCATCATACCGTGGGACAAGATCTCAACATTGTTTTGGGGGGAAAGGGGGGCTCGGAAAATTAAACAATACGTTCTTAATGCAAAGGGAATGGTCACTGAGCACTATTTCTTTAAGTGTCCCATGGATTTTTGTCTAGGATTGTATTTGTGTGCGAAAAAATCGGGATTGTCTTTGCGTCCGAAAGAAGGTTGCATAGGTTTAAAATGTGTTTGTTCTAGCAGTTATTTGCACAAATGTTTGTGAACAGCATGTAACAAGAAAGCTCTGTTTGGAGTTCTTTTCGAGCCACAAAGTGTAGCTGTTGGAATCCGTTCCTTGGGAGAAATTGACTGTTTTTTCTGTTGCTTTCTTTTGTGAGTCTTTGAGCGCCCAAATACAAGCTTTGCGAACTCTTTTCAGTATAACATGGTACACTAATGTCAGGGATCGTTATTGCTTTCCATCTTTATTATTCTTTGCCAAGAAACAGCGCCTAAGTGTTCAAAACCATCATATTTCCTCTCAGAACTGTAAGTACCCTGAACAGTGCTCGACCGGAAACGCAACAGTACTCGCATGATTCTTTGAGCTAAAATATTTAGAACGTGCTCATTTTCATTGGGTTTTCATCTCAGCATATCAAGAATAGTGTGTTCAATGCCATGACGTTCGATTGTTGTAACTGGTTCTTCGTTTAATCACTTTTTTAACAGTACTCACTCGTAAACCAAGAGTAGAATAATTAGCATATATTATTTATCTCAACGCTTGTTCACCGAGTACTGTGAGAAATTGAGCAAAACGTTTAGCATCGTTTATGAATACTTCATAAAGGGTTTCTATTTGAATATTCAATCGGTTTAGCTGCGTTTCACGCATATATTTCTGAGCTAGGGCATAAAAAAGCGGAAAACAGTGGCGAGTACTGTTGTGAGAAATGTTAGCGTATCTCATTATTCTCATGATTACAACAGAACAGTGGCACTTATCTTCGTGTCAAATTTCAGCTGAACAGACATGTTCAATTATTAACAGCCAAAAGAATGGTTTCTTTTCAATGACCAAAAAGAGATTTGCCTGTTTGAGAAGAAAAATCGCTGTAGAAACCCTGTCAAGTTTGTTTTTGTTTTATTGCGATAAAGATATCGTTTTGGGGGCTTTCCGACATAGTCCTCATGTCTGATGAAGGCGATATATTGATCCCTATTGACTCGAATCTGTTCAAAAAGTGATGAGTTAATCGATTTTGTCACAAAACACTGTCCTCTTTATACAAAGATACAGTTAGAGCGACCACAAATCCAAATAAGTCCTGCTTCTCTGGCCTTTTTTTTAATAATTCACCCACCCCTCCCCCCTTATTTTCTGATGTCACGTGTCACGTCTTTTATGCCGTGGACCTACATTTGCATTAAAACCGTTGATATTTCATTGAAATAATACATGTGCAATCGCATTATAGCCAAAAATAGCGAGTTCAGTACCGAGCTCACAAATACAATCCTAGACAAAAGTCCTGGGACACTTAACCACTTCGACGAAAAATTGACCTCCCCCTCCCCACCCCCAATTCAATGTTGGTTTCTATCCATCATACCGTGGGACAAGATCTCAACATTGTTTTGGGGGGAAAGGGGGGCTCGGAAAATTAAACAATACGTTCTTAATGCAAAGGGAATGGTCACTGAGCACTATTTCTTTAAGTGTCCCATGGATTTTTGTCTAGGATTGTATTTGTGTGCGAAAAAATCGGGATTGTCTTTGCGTCCGAAAGAAGGTTGCATAGGTTTAAAATGTGTTTGTTCTAGCAGTTATTTGCACAAATGTTTGTGAACAGCATGTAACAAGAAAGCTCTGTTTGGAGTTCTTTTCGAGCCACAAAGTGTAGCTGTTGGAATCCGTTCCTTGGGAGAAATTGACTGTTTTTTCTGTTGCTTTCTTTTGTGAGTCTTTGAGCGCCCAAATACAAGCTTTGCGAACTCTTTTCAGTATAACATGGTACACTAATGTCAGGGATCGTTATTGCTTTCCATCTTTATTATTCTTTGCCAAGAAACAGCGCCTAAGTGTTCAAAACCATCATATTTCCTCTCAGAACTGTAAGTACCCTGAACAGTGCTCGACCGGAAACGCAACAGTACTCGCATGATTCTTTGAGCTAAAATATTTAGAACGTGCTCATTTTCATTGGGTTTTCATCTCAGCATATCAAGAATAGTGTGTTCAATGCCATGACGTTCGATTGTTGTAACTGGTTCTTCGTTTAATCACTTTTTTAACAGTACTCACTCGTAAACCAAGAGTAGAATAATTAGCATATATTATTTATCTCAACGCTTGTTCACCGAGTACTGTGAGAAATTGAGCAAAACGTTTAGCATCGTTTATGAATACTTCATAAAGGGTTTCTATTTGAATATTCAATCGGTTTAGCTGCGTTTCACGCATATATTTCTGAGCTAGGGCATAAAAAAGCGGAAAACAGTGGCGAGTACTGTTGTGAGAAATGTTAGCGTATCTCATTATCTCATGATTACAACAGAACAGTGGCACTTATCTTCGTGTCAAATTTCAGCTGAACAGACATGTTCAATTATTAACAGCCAAAAGAATGGTTTCTTTTCAATGACCAAAAAGAGATTTGCCTGTTTGAGAAGAAAAATCGCTGTAGAAACCCTGTCAAGTTTGTTTTTGTTTTATTGCGATAAAGATATCGTTTTGGGGGCTTTCCGACATAGTCCTCATGTCTGATGAAGGCGATATATTGATCCCTATTGACTCGAATCTGTTCAAAAAGTGATGAGTTAATCGATTTTGTCACAAAACACTGTCCTCTTTATACAAAGATACAGTTAGAGCGACCACAAATCCAAATAAGTCCTGCTTCTCTGGCCTTTTTTTTAATAATTCACCCACCCCTCCCCCCTTATTTTCTGATGTCACGTGTCACCTTTTTTTATGCCGTGGACCTACATTTGCATTAAAACCGTTGATATTTCATTGAAATAATACATGTGCAATCGCATTATAGCCAAAAATAGCGAGTTCAGTACCGAGCTCACAAATACAATCCTAGACAAAAGTCCTGGGACACTTAACCACTTCGACGAAAAATTGACCTCCCCCTCCCCACCCCCAATTCAATGTTGGTTTCTATCCATCATACCGTGGGACAAGATCTCAACATTGTTTTGGGGGGAAAGGGGGGCTCGGAAAATTAAACAATACGTTCTTAATGCAAAGGGAATGGTCACTGAGCACTATTTCTTTAAGTGTCCCATGGATTTTTGTCTAGGATTGTATTTGTGTGCGAAAAAATCGGGATTGTCTTTGCGTCCGAAAGAAGGTTGCATAGGTTTAAAATGTGTTTGTTCTAGCAGTTATTTGCACAAATGTTTGTGAACAGCATGTAACAAGAAAGCTCTGTTTGGAGTTCTTTTCGAGCCACAAAGTGTAGCTGTTGGAATCCGTTCCTTGGGAGAAATTGACTTTTTTTTCTGTTGCTTTCTTTTGTGAGTCTTTGAGCGCCCAAATACAAGCTTTGCGAACTCTTTTCAGTATAACATGGTACACTAATGTCAGGGATCGTTATTGCTTTCCATCTTTATTATTCTTTGCCAAGAAACAGCGCCTAAGTGTTCAAAACCATCATATTTCCTCTCAGAACTGTAAGTACCCTGAACAGTGCTCGACCGGAAACGCAACAGTACTCGCATGATTCTTTGAGCTAAAATATTTAGAACGTGCTCATTTTCATTGGGTTTTCATCTCAGCATATCAAGAATAGTGTATTCAATGCCATGACGTTCGATTGTTGTAACTGGTTCTTCGTTTAATCACTTTTTTAACAGTACTCACTCGTAAACCAAGAGTAGAATAATTAGCATATATTATTTATCTCAACGCTTGTTCACCGAGTACTGTGAGAAATTGAGCAAAACGTTTAGCATCGTTTATGAATACTTCATAAAGGGTTTCTATTTGAATATTCAATCGGTTTAGCTGCGTTTCACGCATATATTTCTGAGCTAGGGCATAAAAAAGCGGAAAACAGTGGCGAGTACTGTTGTGAGAAATGTTAGCGTATCTCATTATCTCATGATTACAACAGAACAGTGGCACTTATCTTCGTGTCAAATTTCAGCTGAAAAGACATGTTCAATTATTAACAGCCAAAAGAATGGTTTCTTTTCAATGACCAAAAAGAGATTTGCCTGTTTGAGAAGAAAAATCGCTGTAGAAACCCTGTCAAGTTTGTTTTGTTGCGATAAAGATATCGTTTTGGGGGCTTTCCGACATAGTCCTCATGTCTGATGAAGGCGATATATTGATCCCTATTGACTCGAATCTGTTCAAAAAGTGATGAGTTAATCGATTTTGTCACAAAACACTGTCCTCTTTATACAAAGATACAGTTAGAGCGACCACAAATCCAAATAAGTCCTGCTTCTCTGGCCTTTTTTTTAATAATTCACCCACCCCTCCCCCCTTATTTTCTGATGTCACGTGTCACGTCTTTTATGCCGTGGACCCACATTTGCATTAAAACCGTTGATATTTCATTGAAATAATACATGTGCAATCGCATTATAGCCAAAAATAGCGAGTTCAGTACCGAGCTCACAAATACAATCCAGAAAACCGGCCTCCCCGCCCCTCCCCCCCTTCTTGTTTCTTCCATCTCCGTGGCGTCTCCATTGTTTTGGGGGGGGGGCTCGGCTCGTTCTTTGCAGGGATGGTCACTGAGCACTTTTCTTTGTGTCCCTGGATTTTTGTCTAGGATTGTATTTGTGTGCGAAAAAATCGGGATTGTCTTTGCGTCCGAAAGAAGGTTGCATAGGTTTAAAATGTGTTTGTTCTAGCAGTTATTTGCACAAATGTTTGTGAACAGCATGTAACAAGAAAGCTCTGTTTGGAGTTCTTTTCGAGCCACAAAGTGTAGCTGTTGGAATCCGTTCCTTGGGAGAAATTGACTTTTTTTTCTGTTGCTTTCTTTTGTGAGTCTTTGAGCGCCCAAATACAAGCTTTGCGAACTCTTTTCAGTATAACATGGTACACTAATGTCAGGGATCGTTATTGCTTTCCATCTTTATTATTCTTTGCCAAGAAACAGCGCCTAAGTGTTCAAAACCATCATATTTCCTCTCAGAACTGTAAGTACCCTGAACAGTGCTCGACCGGAAACGCAACAGTACTCGCATGATTCTTTGAGCTAAAATATTTAGAACGTGCTCATTTTCATTGGGTTTTCATCTCAGCATATCAAGAATAGTGTATTCAATGCCATGACGTTCGATTGTTGTAACTGGTTCTTCGTTTAATCACTTTTTTAACAGTACTCACTCGTAAACCAAGAGTAGAATAATTAGCATATATTATTTATCTCAACGCTTGTTCACCGAGTACTGTGAGAAATTGAGCAAAACGTTTAGCATCGTTTATGAATACTTCATAAAGGGTTTCTATTTGAATATTCAATCGGTTTAGCTGCGTTTCACGCATATATTTCTGAGCTAGGGCATAAAAAAGCGGAAAACAGTGGCGAGTACTGTTGTGAGAAATGTTAGCGTATCTCATTAATGTCTCATGATTACAACAGAACAGTGGCACTTATCTTCGTGTCAAATTTCAGCTGAACAGACATGTTCAATTATTAACAGCCAAAAGAATGGTTTCTTTTCAATGACCAAAAAGAGATTTGCCTGTTTGAGAAGAAAAATCGCTGTAGAAACCCTGTCAAGTTTGTTTTTGTTTTATTGCGATAAAGATATCGTTTTGGGGGCTTTCCGACATAGTCCTCATGTCTGATGAAGGCGATATATTGATCCCTATTGACTCGAATCTGTTCAAAAAGTGATGAGTTAATCGATTTTGTCACAAAACACTGTCCTCTTTATACAAAGATACAGTTAGAGCGACCACAAATCCAAATAAGTCCTGCTTCTCTGGCCTTTTTTTTAATAATTCACCCACCCCTCCCCCCTTATTTTCTGATGTCACGTGTCACGTCTTTTATGCCGTGGACCTACATTTGCATTAAAACCGTTGATATTTCATTGAAATAATACATGTGCAATCGCATTATAGCCAAAAATAGCGAGTTCAGTACCGAGCTCACAAATACAATCCTAGACAAAAGTCCTGGGACACTTAACCACTTCGACGAAAAATTGACCTCCCCCTCCC
Source organism: Oculina patagonica (assembly GCF_052425735.1). Classification (NCBI taxonomy): domain Eukaryota; kingdom Metazoa; phylum Cnidaria; class Anthozoa; order Scleractinia; family Oculinidae; genus Oculina; species Oculina patagonica. The sequence goes on along the minus strand of NC_135770.1, from coordinate 18,895,153 downwards.
CACCCCCAATTCAATGTTGGTTTCTATCCATCATACCGTGGGACAAGATCTCAACATTGTTTTGGGGGGAAAGGGGGGCTCGGAAAATTAAACAATGCGTTCTTAATGCAAAGGGAATGGTCACTGAGCACTATTTCTTTAAGTGTCCCATGGATTTTTGTCTAGGATTGTATTTGTGTGCGAAAAAATCGGGATTGTCTTTGCGTCCGAAAGAAGGTTGCATAGGTTTAAAATGTGTTTGTTCTAGCAGTTATTTGCACAAATGTTTGTGAACAGCATGTAACAAGAAAGCTCTGTTTGGAGTTCTTTTCGAGCCACAAAGTGTAGCTGTTGGAATCCGTTCCTTGGGAGAAATTGACTGTTTTTTCTGTTGCTTTCTTTTGTGAGTCTTTGAGCGCCCAAATACAAGCTTTGCGAACTCTTTTCAGTATAACATGGTACACTAATGTCAGGGATCGTTATTGCTTTCCATCTTTATTATTCTTTGCCAAGAAACAGCGCCTAAGTGTTCAAAACCATCATATTTCCTCTCAGAACTGTAAGTACCCTGAACAGTGCTCGACCGGAAACGCAACAGTACTCGCATGATTCTTTGAGCTAAAATATTTAGAACGTGCTCATTTTCATTGGGTTTTCATCTCAGCATATCAAGAATAGTGTATTCAATGCCATGACGTTCGATTGTTGTAACTGGTTCTTCGTTTAATCACTTTTTTAACAGTACTCACTCGTAAACCAAGAGTAGAATAATTAGCATATATTATTTATCTCAACGCTTGTTCACCGAGTACTGTGAGAAATTGAGCAAAACGTTTAGCATCGTTTATGAATACTTCATAAAGGGTTTCTATTTGAATATTCAATCGGTTTAGCTGCGTTTCACGCATATATTTCTGAGCTAGGGCATAAAAAAGCGGAAAACAGTGGCGAGTACTGTTGTGAGAAATGTTAGCGTATCTCATTATCTCATGATTACAACAGAACAGTGGCACTTATCTTCGTGTCAAATTTCAGCTGAACAGACATGTTCAATTATTAACAGCCAAAAGAATGGTTTCTTTTCAATGACCAAAAAGAGATTTGCCTGTTTGAGAAGAAAAATCGCTGTAGAAACCCTGTCAAGTTTGTTTTGTTGCGATAAAGATATCGTTTTGGGGGCTTTCCGACATAGTCCTCATGTCTGATGAAGGCGATATATTGATCCCTATTGACTCGAATCTGTTCAAAAAGTGATGAGTTAATCGATTTTGTCACAAAACACTGTCCTCTTTATACAAAGATACAGTTAGAGCGACCACAAATCCAAATAAGTCCTGCTTCTCTGGCCTTTTTTTTAATAATTCACCCACCCCTCCCCCCTTATTTTCTGATGTCACGTGTCACGTCTTTTATGCCGTGGACCTACATTTGCATTAAAACCGTTGATATTTCATTGAAATAATACATGTGCAATCGCATTATAGCCAAAAATAGCGAGTTCAGTACCGAGCTCACAAATACAATCCTAGACAAAAGTCCTGGGACACTTAACCACTTCGACAAAAAATTGACCTCCCCCTCCCCACCCCCAATTCAATGTTGGTTTCTATCCATCATACCGTGGGACAAGATCTCAACATTGTTTTGGGGGGAAAGGGGGGCTCGGAAAATTAAACAATGCGTTCTTAATGCAAAGGGAATGGTCACTGAGCACTATTTCTTTAAGTGTCCCATGGATTTTTGTCTAGGATTGTAGAATCGTCATATTGCCTTTTATCAAAAAAAAAAGTAAAAAGGAAAAGTAAGTTGAATGCGACTGTTACTGAATCAATATGTATCCAATTGTCTTGATGGACCTGTCTCCATTATCTCCTCCGTGTTTTGCATCGTTTCCACACGTGTTGGAGTCATCATTATACCCTCCTGTACCAAACCCGATTCTGGAATCACAGGTATCACATTCATTCTCATTGTTACCAAGAATACCGATTCTGGCTTTCGACTTCATCAAGTAACTACTAGCTGCATTGAAACCTTCTCTGTTACAGTTAAGCTGCAATGAACCTTGGGAACCAAGCAGCGTTTTCCACGTGTTACGGCCCAGTGATGTGTTGCGGAATTGCCCGTCAGCGATCAGTGAGTATAGCGAGTCAGCGGTCTTGTTTATGGCGATAAAATGTATGGCTTCTTCACCAGAGATCTTCATACCAAGACAAATCTTGGAGAAAGGTGTGCCCCAGTAAGTTGGTAGCTTAGTCTCTTCCGTGTCAAACCCAGTCTCCCCTCCTGCAAGGTTGAATGTTTCTTTATCTGTCCAAAGGTTTGAATCATAGTGGAACGTTTGCTAAAGAAAATATGAAAATAGTCAGCATTTTCACAAGGACCTAAATAGCTCAGTGCTTTTCCCAGTATGAAATCATTATAAAGGTAGATTACAATCTCGAAAGAATATGTTTTTTAATTATACAAATCCGCCATGTGGTACTAGAATGCATTAGTATCGGCTGCAGACAACTTCCAAGAGGACCACAAAGAAATAGAGGACACTATATTGCCGCTTAGAGATAAGAAATTTCTCTTCTCCTATTGAAAAATAAGTCACAAGTAAACGGAGCGAACGAGTAAAATATTTTTCAACCCGAAAAGAGAAATTTCGTATCTCCGAGCGATCATGCAATGTTCTGTTTATTATAGAAACATTAATTAAATACCAAACCATTTCACTTTTGCTGCGAAAAGCGCGAAAGCTCACCTGGTAATTCATTGGTGCTTTTATGATAATAAATATAAGTATAATTTACAAAGGTGAATTCAAGAATGGGGCATTCTGATTGGTCGAGAAGCTCGGTTTTAAGGCAATATATTCACCGCGCTAGGCGGTGAATATAGCATTTCAAGGCTTGGCTACTAAGTCACGCCAACTTTACCATGCAGGCAAGGAAACGTGGCGGCATTTGGATACTCAGGCTAGCATTTGGTGAATGAAATTTCGCTTATTCGAAAGAAACCACTCCAAGTCCTAGCGGTTTAACACATTGGGAATTTTTCAAGTTGATTACAAAGGCTTCTGGAACGAAAATAGCGCTATAGAAATGATGCGCTATAGAAATGATTATTATTATTATTATTATTATTATTATTATTATTATTATTATTATTATTATTATTATTATTATAATATATTCAAGAGATGGTTCTCAAGGCATTAGAATTGATCGTAAACACGATGGTTTTGGAGATCGCACGCGGCCATGAGAAACTCAGTCTGCAATATCGATTGACCAAACATGATTTAGTTCTCTTCAGATCGGAGCTGCTTATTTAGAGAAGAGTCGCTCAATTGTTCAGAAGTCACCAACGATTAAGGTCGCGGGGGACACCTTTGGCTCATCATTATGCATTTATTTAAAGCGTATGCACGATGTACAACGACTGACATCGACAACTTTACGAGATATTTTTTACTGGACAAACATATGGGCGCGTGCGCCCATATTTGTATGATTTAGTGTACGCCCTGTTTCTTTGATATTTTAACCAATTTAAAACAACACTCAGGTTAATATTTGTAGGAAGTCTTTCAGCTTATTTTCATTTAAATTTGAATATTTCTGCAACTCAGAGTAATCAAAAAAATATTCGGCGTAAACAATCGTGTCCTATTTAAAAACGCATTGTTTTCACCATAAAAGCGTGGAATATAATTACCATAATTACATCTCTCCTTGGCAAAATGATCGTATTTAGGTCGGGACACCTTCGGAAATCTCAAAGTTTGGACTTTTCCGACAATTTTGTGGCAGAGAATACAGCGCGGATACAGAACTCCATTAGTTGCCACTGCAGATAGGTAAACTATGAATACTGTAGTGTGTCATAACAGAAGCGGAATTTTAAAAGAGCGCTTTTAGAAAGAGGTAGAAGACATTAAATTCAAATTTGCGCACTTGCTGGCAAACTTTAAATTAAAAAATCCGCTTCTGTTATGACACTCTAGAGGTATTGACTGATTAGTTTTTGACAAGATCACAGTGTACTGTCTCCTACTCGTTCCGCAAACTCTGCCACAAAATCATGTTTTTCCAAATTTGGCACTCTCGAGGCAATAACATCGCCGTTAAAGGCAATCTACCAAATAAAAGACAACATTCACAATCTTTTACCATTTCTTTACGTCTCTGTAAAATTTGAGCTTAATCGCACCCATAACAGCTGAGAAATAAGCGTTTTAACAGATGCAGGTCAAGCAAAATTATCCTTCATGAATTTATTCATGCTGTAGGTATCCTCCGCGACCTTAAGCTAAGGTAACAGACATCTTTTCCGTACGCATTGCTTGTTTTGTCCCGTTTTTATGTTTAAACTTCGGATCCACTCGATGAATTAAACTGGTTTACACGTTTGCAAGCAACACTTGTGTGTGTTATTTTCGTGTTTTCTACTCTAATTTTGCAGTTCTTGATATTCACCTCTGAAAATTATACTAAAACAATTATTCACCTCAGGCTCAGTGATAATTGTTGAATAATCACTTCCCCTTCAGTGAATAACTGTTAATCGTTACCTGTATTTTGGGAATATTAGTTTTTTCTATTGAGAACCACTTTTCTGTGTTATTCAAATATATAAACATATAAACATCTAAACTTAGCCAACCAACATCAACTGCTAAACGTAAAGTTCACAACAGATCATTGAAAGCTTCAGGCATTGAAGGCACAGCATAAAATGGATGATACTGCCAGAATGCCAACGAAACTGCAAAAATGAATTTAGTAAATCACCTTTGTTCCGTTAATCTTCATGACCAGCGTCCAGCCACCTCCAGTACATGGTCCCATGCCGGTGTCATTCATGACACAGTAGACCAAGAATATTCCAGATGCTATTTTAAGTTTGTAGGCTTTGTTTTCCCTGGCCCTGGAAATTAAAAATGTTCGGTTTTATTGTTGTTTTTGGATGTTTCGCTTAGTGATACATTTCACTGACAGAGCTAGAGGGCCAGTTATTTTCAGCGCACGAAACACGGAAACTCTTTCTTGACTAGTCGAGGACAACGAGAAAACGTGTTTTCTCTTTAAGTTTAGATGTAATATATCAAACACGAGAGGCAGTGTTTCATCGGGATATCCAAACACCGAGAAGAGAGTTGAAAATACGACGCGCAGCGGAGTATTTTTGACGAAATTCGAGGTGTACAAGATCGGGTATCCAAACCACCGTCACGGCTATGATTTTCTTTGTTTTAACTTGATGAATTATTAATGAGTTTGAGAAGAAACAATTGAAGACGCGTATTTATCCCATCAAAAGGATAGGAAGATTTCACAAACATCCTTTCTTTTGCTGTTTCTGTTTTATGTTTCTATTTCAAAAGCACTGGCTCAGACTTTTTAGTATTGGTTCTGAACACAGTTCTTTCAGTTTTGGCTTTTTCTAAATATCACTAAGAAACCTATTATTGGGGAGTTCAACTAGCAATAGAGTTAATTATGCAGAGTTATGACATAGAGTTAGAGTTAAGGACTTCCAAAACCCTGCTAAATTCCAGTTTTTGGAAGGCCGAAATCCAACATCTTGAATTCTGGATTTGGGTTCAAAATTTTTAAATTCTGGATTTCGGAAGCTTTACTTACTCCCCGCCATAACTCTATAAACATATCTCTTTATGAGGCTTTGTTGCTACAAGACATTGTGATCGAGTTGACTATGGGAAGGTGAAAGATTACAACTGTTACAATTGGCTGGTAGCATGGCCTAAAAGTAAGGGCGTGGTCCTGAGGTCCCGGGTTCAAATCCTCCTCCCTGTTACTAGATGGATTTGTGCTCAGTAGTCCCGAATTCATCTCCTCCGCACTTTGTAAACTGCCAACTGGTCAGCCTGCCGCCAGATGGGATTTTTATTGCTTATTTACTGTTTTCTCTGTCACTTACAAAATCTTGTCGTAAAGAACCTTGCACGACGAATCTGCATCAACAAAGAAATAGCATAAGTTGCCAAAGGAAAACAGCGAAACAGTACCAAAAACTATATATAGCTAATGGTATAAGACATAAGGCTCTAAAAGAATGGCGAGGAAGAAAGCAAATAAATTGATAGAAGTCAACATATGCACAATTTCTGCTTATAGATTTGAGAGGCAGCAACGCCTAAGAACATGACAAAACAAACACTCTCATCAAACCCGGATATCTTGCTCAGGGGTCCAACACACCAACCATCACGTCACTTCATCCTAATAAGAGTAAAAAATTTGCTAAAACCAGAATGAACGTAAAGATTTTCACTCACCGTTGCAGGTAAATGACCCCTTGGTATTATTGCACAAAAAGTCATAAATGCAGTTGTGTGTTCCTGTGGTACACTCGTCCACATCTGAAAAATATAATCGATAATAACCAGACACCTTCAAATATTTTTGCTTTCATTTTGAATGGAGGGGAGGGGGCAACGCAGCAAGAACCGCAGTAAATGTACGGGTTGTACTTTTTAACGTCACGAAAATATATATCGGATTTTGACAGCAAATATGTTGTTTAAACGGTTATAGACGAGAGATTATCTCCCTCAAATAAACGAAGTATTGCGAATAAAGACTTTGTGAATAAAGCCTTTAATATTGTTATTATTATTATAATTATTATTTTAAGCAAATAAAAGATCATCGCAGTAATGTACTCAACTTACGCAGTCGAAAAAAAAAGCCTGAAAAAAAATCAGGCTTTAACGGGAATCGAACCCATGACCTCTGCGATACTAGTTCAGCGTTCTAACCAACTGAGCAATCGAGCCAACCGGGAGCTGGTCACTTGCTCCTGGTTGGCTAACGATGGAGCCGGGAACCATTGAGGGTCTGTTCCAACGAGAAAATTAATTTGATAGTCTTCTTTAGAGGCCATTATATATGCCAGTGTGAACAACAAACAGGCCAGCAGTATTCACTTTGTTCAAAATAACATTTTCTTCCGCTGTTTCTTCCCCTTGAATGTTAAAACACACAAAACAAACCTTCACAATTCCTCCCGTCTCCATGATATCCTGGTTTACAAGTGCAGTTGTACGATCCTTTGGTATTAGTACACTCAGCATTAGCATCACAGCTGTGTGTTCCTGCAGCACACTCGTCAATATCTAAAACAAAAAAATATTGCGTGCAATAAGTTTTATCGAATTACCTTGGACTTCTAACAGAGCACAGATTCGCTTGTTGCAAGAAAGACAAATAGATATTTCATCATCAGTGCATATGACGAAGGTTAATGGTCATAAATTATTTGAGCCCACTTATCTCAAGGATACTCTTAAGCATAGGCGTACGGGCACTTTCAGACCTACGGGGCGAAGACCTTGATGCCCAAAAAATGGGTTGGAAGCCGAATAAACAGGCATACGAAATGGACAACAGAACGTGCGTTAAAATAGTCAAAGGAAACGATAGTTCTTAAATTAATCTCGTGCCGTTGCCCGAAGATGTCAATGCACTGAATCCTTTTTCTTCGGAAATATTTTATTTATTCACTTAAGGTCGCGGGGATACCTACAGCATGAATAAATTCATGAAGCGAAATTTTGCTTGACCTGCATCTTTTAAAACGATTATTTGTCGGCTGTTATGGGTGCGATTAAGCTCAAATTTTACAGATACATAAAGAAATGATAAAATATTATGTATGTCATCTTTTATTTGGTAGATTGTACTTAACGGCGATGTTATAGCCACGTTAGTGCCAAATTGGGAAGAACATGATTTTGTGGCAGAGTTTGCGGAACGAGTAGGAGACAGCACATTGTGATTTTGTCAAAAACTAATTAGTCAATATCTCTAGAGTGTCATAACAGAAGCGGATTTTTTAATTTTAAATTTGCCAGCAAGTTATGGCGGTTTAAATGCGCAAATTTTAATTGAATGCCTTCTACCTCTTTCTAAAAGCGCTCTTTTAAAATTCCTTCTCTGTTATGACACACTACAACATCCATATTTTACCTATCTTCAGTGGCAAGTCATGAAGGTCTGTATCCGCGCTGTATTCTCTGCCACAAAATTGTCGGAAAAGTCCAAACTTTGAGATTTCCGAAGGTGTCCCGACCAAAACACGATCAGTTTCCAATGGAGAGATGTAATTATGGTAATCATATTCCATGCTTTTATGGTGAGAACAATGCGTTTTTATGAAGGACACGATTGTTTATGGCGAATATTATTGTGATTACTCTGAGTTGCTGGAACATTCAAATTTGAATAAAAAATATCTCATAGACTTCCTAAAGTCTATATAAACGTATAACGCCAAGTGTTGTTTCTTATTGGTTAAAATATCAAAGAAACAGGAATTTATTTTTTTTTTTTTAATCACGCGCACGCAGCCACATTTTTAACCAGTCATGGATATCTCATAAAGTTGTCGATGTCAGTCGTTGCACTTCGTGCATACGCTTTAAATAAATGCATAATGATGAGCCTAGTGTGTCCCCCGCGAACTTAACTTCAGCAAAAATAAACTTTTTTTGGGAGGAAATTTACATTGTTTTCTCCCACTTAAAAGTTATTTAAAATGTGTGAAACATTCAGGGATGAATGGGTTGAAACATATTGTTGAAAGTTTTGAGCTCATTTGAGTCAAAAGCATTAGTTTTATTACATTTGTAACCGTATCGCAGCTTTGTTTCAAGGTCTTAAACTGGGTCCATCGCACGCAAACTTTCAAGTTATGGAAAAGCTGATTGCAGCTGAATCATGCAGAATTTTGCGAGAAAATCGAATATGATTAAATCAATTTGCGAGATGAAACGAAAGCAGATAAATGAGAAGCTTGGACTTTTGAACCACAAGGTTCGGTACGTATATTTCTAATACTCTTCTGTTGATATAATTCGTTTTGATTGCAATTTAGAGATTTCTTTGCTTATTTTCTTTTTTTTTTCTCTGGCTTATTGCCCGAATTGTTAGCGTTTCCCCCCCCCCCCCCCCTCCGCCACATACGCCTATGGCCTTAAGGCACCTATGACGGTGCTTGTGAAAAAGTTCCTTTAATGATGTGTTTTGATCAATCACCCCTACAAATCGTGAAACTTTACCCCGAGAACAATTATGTCTACAGCAAATCTGTCTCGCCAGTGCTAAACATTAAATTGCATAAGTTTTATACAGAACGTTTACGAAATTTTGCACATTTTTAACGTTTCCTTTCTATGTTTCAATTCAATGACTGCCGCATGTTCAGCTTCCGTGTATTTTTAGGTGATATGATTTGAATTAACTTTTAGATAAAAGCTTTAAAATGGTATATCGTACAATTTAAATCATGCCGTTTTTAAATTCGATCGAGGGCCTACCCTGTCAGTTACATTTGGGGTCATCACAGACGATGTACACCTTAAAATTTCTCTTTTACCCTCACTTCTTTGAATTCAAGCAAAAACAGTGATTTCAGTGTCAGCACGACAATAAGCTTGAATTTCCCAGGTTATGCCACGGGTCGGAGTGACACTTAATGATCATTCGACGTCGAAAACAGTAAGATCAAAACGCGAAGGAAATAAACCCACCTGAAATAACGTTGCGCAAATATATGCCAAGGGCTTTTCTGGAATTTTTAAGTGGTCTAGTTTTTAAAGATACAGAGGTGTCGCTCAGTACACGAGAACTTCATTAGCTCAGTACATATTTCTTACCACTGCAATCCTGGCCCGTAAATCCTGGAGTACACAGACATCGATATTTTTTGTGTGTAAAACCAGTTTGACAAGTTGCTTTATTATTGCAAGGGTCATTGGCGCATTTGTTCTAAAAGGAAAAAGGAAATATAATCATTAAATAGGAAAGCAATCGACATGTGTGAATATTGGTATCTGTAACAAAAAGCGTCTTTTTATTAACAGCGTTATTGTTATTCACAGTTCTAGTTTAAAATGCAACTATAATCTATCCTTAACTCCGTATGAAAGATGTAAAACTCGAAACATACAGGGGGGCATTACTTTTTCATTCCTTTTCACAAACTTCAGAAGAAGTGGTTTACTCTTAGCGATTTTTACTTTTTATTACTTTTAATGCAAATTTTTAATTTTAAGATTTTTTCAGCTAATTTTAACAAAATTTTTATTGATTTTATTATATATATAATATATATATATATATATATATTTTTTTAAACATTTGTAAAGCGCCTAGAGCAGGCCTGGATAGGCGCTATAAAAATATATTTATTATTATTATTATTATTATTATTATAGAGTTTTGAGCATTTTTATACTTGCTTACACTGGAATTGAACTGGAAAAATATCAACTCTTTGAGTTCTTATCTCTCAATAGCCTGATTATTTAATATTTTCCCATCTGTCAAGCAATAAAAAATGATTCATAAAAAGAGTTAGCGTTCCTTTTAAGACATCATATTTACATAAACGTTTGTTTTTTTGAAAAAAAAAACTATCTATGTACTCCAAGAACCGACTTATTGAACAATAAAAAATGATTGCCTGTGAACAAAGGCGTCTGCGATATTTTTGTTCCCAGTACAACGTGAAAGAGACGTTCTGAAGAGCTCTTTGAATTCTTAAATGTAAAGGCAAAAAGGAAGAGAACTTAACACTCATCCATTAATTGTTTTTTTAGAAAACAGAAAAAAAGATGTGGAAGCGCTCACGAGCAAGCAGCGGAAAATTAATTTAAAACTACAAGGTCTCGAAATAAGCGGAAGTAAGGCCGATTTAAGGTTACACAATACCTTCAGAGGGCTACTTTTGTCGAAATTTTTTTTTTTTTTGGACTAAACTCAATATTTACTATAAATCTAACATTTCCCCAAAAATGGAATTAAATCTTAAAACGCACGCCAGTTATTTCGAAAAATAGGTTTTTAAAATAAAAGTTAATAACACAGTTAGGTGTCATAATCCTCAGCGCGTTGACTTCCCGGCGACGTTTTTGCGCGAAAGAGCCTCATCCCGGAGCTCTTATTACGAGAACCTCATTAGCATTTTTTTGTTTACATACGATTTTCCTTCTCTCACATTCTAGATATTGCTATTCGGTTCATCGCTCTTCGTTTCTCGTTATTGACATTATTGAGGTCGTGAAAAAAGTTAACAATAATAGAGAAAACTCCTTGGATAGCTAAAATATCGAAGCCGAGACCTAAGAAGAAGACAAAAGCGGAATGTTGGTCGATGTGCGGGCGGGAGATCCTTCGAACAAATCGAACTACCCGTTGCTACTTCATTTTCTGTACTCTTTCCCCGCATATTTTTCTTGGTTTTTCCATTTCTCTCGCACGCTGAAGTTCAACAAAGAGAATGAACGTGACTGTCACACTATTATTGCCTTTGAATTCCCGCGAAGATTGTTTCGCTCGCTGTGAACGGTAGGGGTGCCATCATTTCATTGGTCGGCGGCATATCCTGTTGACATAAGAGCGTAACATGTTTACAAATCTTCAAATGGCGAAAACTCGCAATCGTTTTTCGCGAGAATACCGTGTCTTTGAACGAATTAATAGGGTATGTAGAGTTGGCGGATTCTAACGAAATTTGGCCAGAACATTCACAAAGCATCGAAGAACAAAAGAGTGTCGGGGATTTTCTTTATTTTGGGTATTTCTCTTGTGACAACCGCGGACGCAACAGGGTCGGCAAATTATTCCATACTTAAACTTTACGGGTCTATAAAAAGATAACCAATAAGAATAAAGAAAAAGCCTGACACACTTGGAGAGAATGATGCTTGCTGATTAACACTGTGCAGTGCTTTTGCAGTAGTGGTTGTGTTTAATACCCGATTCATTCGACGGAATGTCACTCGGTCTTTTTCTCTTGACCGGCTTCTTACTTCTCAAAAATGTCTCTGTCAAACATCGGAATTTTTTTTTTCGAATTCTACAGTTATTTACCTTTCTATTGATATATAAATTGTGTTAGTTTACTTAAAAACAACGCGCGTGCGAATTTTTTTTCCGAAGGACACCAGCGAAGGTATTGTGTAACCTTAAGTAAACGAGTTCTCAGCCCCGCACGTGGAAATACTACAAGAGTTGTCCTGGAAGATAAGGAATTCCCTTGAAAACAGCATAGTCTCAATTAATAGCAATTAAGTGGACGTAAGGCCGATTTAAGTAAACGAGTTCTCAGCCACGAATTCGTGGGTTTACTTGGAAGAAACAGCGTCAGATATCGGGGCCCTATTGTGTATATTGTATGGAACTCAATCCCGAGAAACATCAGAAACGCTGCCTCCTTACAGCTTTTCAAAGCTAGTCTTAAACGTGCCTCTAGATCTATAGACCTAATCCAGTTTGAGAAAGAGGCCTGCTTGATTAATTCCAAGGATTCGGACTTCATATATTTTTAATTCTCTTTTTATATTTCTTTTGCATTAATAGTTATATGTTTAGTTAGTGTATTATTTAATGGCAGGTCCACACCAGCCTTTATGGTTGCCCTACGAGACCTGCCTTAGCAAAAAGCTATGTATGTATGCATGTATGTATGTATATAGATGTCCTGGAAGATGAGGAATTTCCTTGAAAACAACATGGTCTCAAGTTAACCCTCGGACGTACAGGGGGGGGGGGGGGGTGGATGCCAACCCCCCATAAGGTTTTTTCCAATTTTTGAAAAAAAGATTTACTCTACAATGCTGAAACTTTCGGTGGCTGTCCATTCATCCTTTGCGGAAATTTTGATATGTCAACCATGTATTTGACGTATGCCATGTATTTGACGTATGGTATTTGACGTTGCCATGGCAACGTCATAAATACAAGCAGGTCTTGCCAAAAATCGTCATTTTTACCATTTTTCTTCATTGTTTCCAGTTTTTTTTAAACACAGGTGCAAGATGTGCTTATTTTTACATTCGGTAAGCATTCTGGCTTGATTTCGCATCAATTTCCGTTATTTTCTGACTTTCTAAGAAAATGTTGAAATCCAAGATGGCGGCTCTAATGACGTCACAGCCAATTAAAATTATGTCATCTTGTAGAGTAAGCTAAGGGCTTTCTTATCAGTCCAAAATAATTTCGCTACGCCTTAATATAACGAAAACTCCGGGGAGGGGTTCCATCCACCCCCCCCCCCCCTTTGTACGATGGTAGGGGTGTGAGTTTGCTTGTACGTCCGAGGGTTAAGTAGAGGTAAGTACGATTTAAGTAAACAGGTTCTCAGCCACCCACGTAGGTTTACTGCCAGAGAATATCTTACATGGATGGAAGAACTCCCAAATTTTAAATCTTGTCGACTGACTTACTCTTACCTTTGCTCCACGGTATATATAATCCGGATTCTCCTCCAGGTCTTTCTCGTGTCCTTCATGGGTAGCATTATTCAATTCACATTTGTGTTTTCTAGATTCACTTCTCGTCTTAAAATTGTAACTGACACAATTGGGATCCATGAAGCACAGGGCACCACAGAATTGTTCGTCCATGACGTCAACACTGCGAATCATGTGGTTGATCAAACGTTTACCCTTGAACACTTGGGCCGCTCTAAACTCCAAATGACGACATTCGTCTGAAAAAAACATTGGAAGGTCGAATTTTATGTAAAGGGTTGGCAGAGTATCAAGAGATACCCAGACAACATTTCGGAGTATATTTAATAAATATTCGTTCTTTTTTAATGACGTAAGTCGCGAGTATTCTCGCCAATATTGTAATAGAAATTTTGTAGGAATGAGTGTTTTCAAACCGCAAACTTTCTTTAAGGTACGGATATATGAAGCAAGTTCAGTCCTTGCCATTTAACTGTGCAGAACCGTAAAGACGAAGGTCAGACAGTAAGCAAGGTTTACACCGGCAATTTTTATGAGACGATTTTTTTTGAAGATGAAGTGTTCAACATGACACGAGCACGGGACAAAGAAAAAATTATGAGTCCCCGACGGGAATCGAACCCATGGCCTCCCAGATACCGATTGGGCGCTCTAACCAACTGGGCTACGAGAGACTCGTTGTGAGCTGGGCCATTTTACTAGGCCATTTTACTAGGTTGGGCCATTTTACTAGGTTACTTATCAACCTAGTAAAATGGCCCAGCTCACAACGAGTCACGAGTCTCTCGTAGCCCAGTTGGTTAGAGCGCCCAACCGGTATCTGGGAGGCCATGGGTTCGATTCCCGTCGGGGACTCAGAATTTTTTCTTTGTCCCGTGCTCGTGTCATGTTGAATACTTCATCTTCATTATTTATTACCGAGCTTAAAATTTACCATCTTTATTATTTACTACAAACGATTTTTTTTGTTTAAACGCATTGTCTTTCACATAGAAAACCGTTGTTTTCAACTGGGGGTAAAAAGACGGGATTTTGGCAATAATAAATGTTTAATTTATCGAAGTCTATTGAATTGGCTCATTTCAATTTTCTGGTGTTTACTTTAAAATTCGAGTATAGAAAACTGACCAAAACTCCTCTCTCATAAGCGATCACTCGTGTGAGTACTGTTGTAGACTGCAACATGCAAAACCTCAAATTCAAACCAAACCAAAATTAAACTTATGTCTTTGGATATGTGTTAAGAAAATTGTACCTGAAAAGAAAGAAACTACAAACAAGAAAACCTACCTTCAGAACTTCTTGCCTCGGAAATAAGACACGACAAAAAAATGAAAATGCACGTACAGCAGTTAAAAACGGAAGGCATGGCTGACTGGACTGGAAATATCCAATTTCAATGAAAAACGCTTTCGTGCATGTTACGTACTGAAGCTGCGGTGAAAAAAATGTTTTGCATTAAATTTCATAGACATGCAGGTGGGTTCGCTTTATTTAATTAATATTGATGCGAGCCAACGTTAACATCTTACATACCGTTGTTTCGTTGCTAAAACAAGGATTTCCGGTTCCCCTTTATATCAACTTTATAAACTTTACAAAACTGCAAGACAGGTTTTTTTTTTCAACTTACTTTAGGTAGATCGTTCGTAATTTTTTTAAAGTTAAAGGCATTATTTTTTGTCTTTGTATTAATAAAGCAAGGAACTCTTACATGTATTTTAATCAAGTTTTTAAAGTTATATATCGCTTCTATTCCGAAGATTAGCATCAAATCATAATGTTTTTCTCTCTCTACCCATACTAATAAACGAAGCGTTTCTACAGAAAGTATCAGTATTATTAAGAAAATTAAAACGAGGAGACAAATGTACACACGTGATACGCTTTATTTGTTTTAACAGTTTGAAAGCTTTGTTAACACTTATGTCATAAATTTATGAATGTTTTTTTTAAGCAAAAAAAGCTTAGTAATTGACACTCGAGCTCACACAGTATAATCTATATTCAATCAAATTACTTTATTTTTATTCAATACCGCTAAATTATAAAGGATAGCTTTTTGTGAGTCTTGGTTAACTTTGATAAATGCAAATCTGAGTGCAGAGGATATTTTTTTCGAGGACCTGATTGGTTTATGAGTCGTAGATATTACTGAACAAATTAAAGATTCAATATTTATTAGTTTATAAAGCGGCAGAATGCAATTGATAATGAGGTCGTGGGAAGTAATTGTGTTTTCAAAATATTATCTACTCAAAAATGTTAACGACTTTGAAATCAGATTCGACCGCAATTTTGAGGAAACGTTAGAATTGATGTTTTGGAATCAAAACTTTAAAGGTTTGTCTGACAATCAGTCGTTTTGTCCCTTTCCTAATTGTTTGGCTTATAAAAAGCCAGTTAAACCAAACGAACACTAACTAGAACCAATGACAAACAAATATCGTGCTGACATATAATTAAGTAAACTTGAAATTATTTGAATAATTTGCATTTTTAAAGGTCAGAATTAAAAAAAAAAAAAAAAAACTACCAAAACTGATTTTTATTTTGCTAAATTTCTCACACTCCGTTCGTGATCATCTACACATGTAAAGTAAATTGTGTCACTGAATAAATATGTATCCCATGGTTTTGATACGCCTGTCTCCATTGTCTGGTGAGGATATGGCATCAATGCCACACGTGTTGGAGTGATCGTGAGCCCCTCCTGTACCAAACCCGATTCTGGAATCACAGCTCATGCAATTATTCTCGTTGTTACCAAGGATACCGATTCTCGCCTTGGAATACCCCAGTATGTCACTAGCTGCATTGAACCCTTCTCTGTTACAGTTACGCTGCAACGAGCCCTGGGAACCAAGCAACGTTTTCCACGTGTCACGGCCCAGTGATGTGGCGCGGAATTGTCCGTCAGCGATCAGTGAGTAAAGCGAGTCAGCCACCTTGTTTATGGCGATAAAATTAATGGTTTCTTCGCCAGGGATTTTCATACCGAGACATATCTTGGAGAAAGGTGTGCCCTATTGGTCTCTTCTGTGTCAAACCCAGTTTCCCCTCCTGCAGGGTTGAATGATTCGCTATTGCTCCAATAGGTGGAATCATAGTGGAAGGTTTGCTAGAAAATATAAGAAAATAGCAAGCATTTGCACAATAATCCATGAGACAGAAAGAAAATGGCTTCGAGCTCTATCTTGTATAAACTCGGCTCACGCTGTGTCTTGTTTAAAACAAAGCCGCATCATACCAAGGGGTGAATTAAGTAATGATAAGGTATATTATGTCGATAATCATTGCAATCATTTTGCTTAGCGATGCTATATACAGTGAGAGCCTTTTTACTTTTATCCTTAAGACTATTGTCAAAGTAATAATTTTATGATGACAAATATATTTTCATATACACGGAATAATTCATATCCATATTTGAAATGAGGATAGGGCGCGGGTGCAAAGTAAAGCCGGAAATTATTACTGTAGGCCTAACTTAGCATATTTAGGGCTTCAGCCAGATATGTATTAATGTCAGGCATTGGAGACATCAATATAAGTGGATGCTACTGCAGAATTGCCGTCAAAACTGTAAGAATAAATTCAGTAAATCACCTTTGTTCCGTCGATCTTCATGACCAGCGTCCATCCACCTTCACTACATGTACCCATACCAGCGTCATTCATGACACAATAGGCTAGGAATTTTTCTGATCCCACTTTCAGTTCGTAGGCTTTGTTTTCCGTGACCCTGGGATTTAAAAAATATATATATAATTATACTTCTTGAACTTGAATAGGATAAATTTTAATTTTGTTAAATTTGTCACTTACAATTCCCTGTCGTAAATCTCCTTGCACGAGGAATCTACATCAATAGAGAAAATAGTATAAGTTGGCAAGAAAAGCCCAAGAACTTTCGATTTAATATTGATTAGTAGCTGAAACCTAATGGCATAAAACATAAGGTTTGAAGAATAGCGAGAAAGAAAATAAATTGATTCAATTCAAAATTGTGTTGGACTGCTGACCATTGCGAATATAAAAATGGGTTGGATAGTTGTTGGCCTATAGAGCTTGTAATGCGTATTTGGTTTCTAGTACCATTTCCTCCTGGGTGGATGGATTTTTTTGTGTGCGCGATCCAGAGTATTTAAGTTGAGAATTGTGCTTGTGGGTATGAGAGACAGACATGCCTTTAAAAAAAAACGAAGGCTCTTGACCAAGAGTCAAGACCGATCCTATTGCTCAGGGTTCGATCCAAAACACCAACCATCAGTCCATTTTACCCTTACCAGAATATAAATATATATATTTTTTTAATTAGAATGATAAACACATCAAAACGGAAAGAGTCTTACTCACAGATGCAGCTGAATGATCCCTTGGTATTGTTGCACGAGGCCTCGTCAGTACAGTTGTGTGTTCCCGTGGTACACTCGTCAACATCTGAAAACCAGAAAAAAAAATAATAACCACACACCTTCAATACTTTACTGGGATCTGACTGAGGTGAGAGGGGGAGGGGGGCAAACAAGGCAAAAATCGCAGTAAATGTATGGGTTTTTAAACGTGCAAATGGATTAGATATTCATAGCAATCATATTAATTGTTAAAAGGCATTATTCCAGAAATGATTTTGACCCAAATACATGCACAGAGAACTGATTCAGGCTATAACAACAATAGACTGCATACAGCTGACCATCTCTAATCAACTGTAATAAAATGACGGTTCAGTCTCCGTCTCTCTCTTTAGCCACTTTAACGACATAGCTGATTTCTTTAAAATAATGTTACATTTTAAAACCAAGAGAAATTATTCCAGTGTGTTTATAGCGGTAAAGTGATCGTCAATAAAATTACTGTCATTT
The DNA here is from genome assembly GCF_052425735.1 of Oculina patagonica. Taxonomy (NCBI): domain Eukaryota; kingdom Metazoa; phylum Cnidaria; class Anthozoa; order Scleractinia; family Oculinidae; genus Oculina; species Oculina patagonica. The sequence goes on along the minus strand of NC_135770.1, from coordinate 18,877,033 downwards.
CAGTTGGTGTTGTCCGCCTTTCCCTATCCCCACTCCCCGGAAAGGGGGGGAGGGTAGCGGGGGCTGTTCCAAAGAGATCGTAAACTTTGTAGCCTTCTTCTCAGTGCCATTAGATCAAGAATCAGTCAATACAATATTTATTCAGCTTAAAATAACATTTGTATCGCTCTTTTTCTTCTCCTTGAATTTAGAAACAACCAAAACTATAAACCTTCACAATTCTTTCCGTCTCCATGATATCCAGGTTTACAAATGCAGTTGTACGATCCTTTGGTGTTAATACACTCAGCATTAGAATCACAGCTGTGTGTTCCTGCAGCACACTCATCAATATCTGAAAAAAATATATATTGTGTCCAATTGGTTTTATTGAATAACCTTGTACTAGTTTGTGGATCAAGGATTCGCTTGTTGCAATGAAGAAAGGAATTGCACATTTCATCATCGTCACGCAATCGGATGGATGTTAAGGAATATATGTATCGATGCTCAAATCGATGCTCTTGTCTCGCCCGGTTAATTACGTTATTTGACTAACAACCCCTACAACTTTTAAAGTATATTTAGACCAATCAAAATGTGGTCAACATCAAATCGGTCTAGCCTATTTTTATTTTTAAAGATAAAATTATGTACATTTTTCACTTTTTTTCTTTCTATGTTTCAATCAATTTACTGTTGGGGTCCATTCAGACTGGCCTTTTTTGAACCGTCTGAAACCGATCGCTTCGGAGGCCTGTGGTATTCCTGTATACGCCTAAAATATCTATCTCCGACAGTATCATTTTAAATTATAACCTCAAACATTCTTGAAAGACAAATTTGCATTCTAAAATACCCCCCACCCCCACGTATATAAACCACCCCAAAATATAATGCACCTCAATTGGACGTTCTACCAGCCCAATGCTTATTTTCGGAATTTTGCCAGTAGTCTGGATCTAAGAGTTGGGCAGCTTATGTTCAGGAAGTTCGACTTTTAAGCAATTATTGGATGAAGTTGAGCATGATATCGTGAATTATCAAAACCGAGGTCTATGTTATCTGCCGAAGCCGAAGGCTGAGGCAGATCACCAGACACGAGGTTTTGATAATTCCCGATATCATGCGAAAACCGAATTCAATAATTGTTTTACTATCGTTTTCAAACAATTTGCCATCACCTTTTCTAGCGCCGGCGTAAAACTTTGTCAGAACATTTGCCAAAGCGGTTTTATCTTGTGGTTCCCTCCCTAAAATAATCATTCAGAATTTTTACACTTGTTTTTGTTGTTCTCTTGTTGTTTTTAAAATCTTTATTCTCGATCAAAACTTTGAACTCCTCTTTGGAAACGGAGGCGAATTGCTCAGCCATATTTTCAAAAGTTTGACAGCACTACACGGACGAGGGGCTTGGAAACTAGGCGGACTTTGAACTCGACATGATAACCCAATATCTGCTGCAGATATTGGGTTATCATGTCAAGTTTACATGCTACTGTATATTGGCTGAATGCTCTCGACCAATCACATGTTTCAAAGTAATTCTAATGTATAATAATAACAATTATTGGACGAGATCAAGCATAATATCGTGATTTGTCATTGGCGAGCAGAACATTTATTATAGCTTAAGGGAACTGTGTGATGGATTTTAGCTAAATTTAGGCATGGGAATTGGCCATCAAATTCGGTGAAATACAAAAACAACCGCTAGAAACAGTGAAAGAACATTTTAATAACACAGCTAATACAAAAAACGGCACGGATGGCCAAAAGTGAAGAAGATTGAAACGGATTTCGATATAGGTTTTTGAATATTGTTGGGCTGAATAGTTTTTACAGTTAATCTCGTTTGCTGTAACTTTGAATTATAACGCCCGATGCACACATTTGGTTGTAATGAAGCTATGATTTTGTCATTTACATCCATAGAAGTAATTTCGTTGCAAACATTAACTTTCATAGCGAGTCCCTTTAATTATCTCCAAAAAATGCGTGGTTACCCCAATTTTCTTTTTGGTTGATTTCCAATAGCCCTTGCTTTATGGTCATGAACCGCGCAAAAGATTTTTGTATTTAGGAGGCACCGCCCTTAAGGGGAATTTTCGTACAGGTTTCTTACCACTGCAATCCTGGCCCGTCAATCCTGCAGGACACAGGCAGCGATATCCTTTTTCTGTAAAACCCGTTTGACAGGTTGCTTTATCATTGCAAGGGCCACTGGCGCAATGGTTCTAAAGTAGAAAGAAAACAAAAGCACTAAAAGGGAAATAAATCGACATTCACTTGCGCCTGAAATTGTTTTGTTGTTGTCGTGGTTCCGGTTTTTTTTTGCAAGTCATCATAATAAGCGGTTTTACTTAATAAAAAGCAAAAATATTCTAACATTTAATATGTCATCATTGACCTCTAGCGGTGACTTGTAGAAGATATAAGCATTGCTCAAAATATTTTTTTCTTGTATAATACACGATAAGATTGATCACTTACAAGGAAGAACTCCCAAATGTAAAATCTTGTTATCTGATTTGCTCTTAAAATACCTTATAGTACCTTTGCTCCACGGTATTCATAATCCGGATATTCTACCAGGTCTTCCTCGTGTCCTTCATGGGTAGCATTATTCAATTCACATTTGTGTTTTCCAGTTTCAACTTCAGTCATTATATTACAACTGGCACAATTGGGTTCCATAAAGCATAGTGCTTCACAAAATTCCTTGTCCATGACGTCAGCGCTGCGAATCATGTGGTTGATCAGACGTTGACCCTTGAACCCTTGGGCCACTCTAAACTCCAGATGACGACATTCGTCTGAAAAAGATCCATTTGGAAGGTGGAATTGTATCTATTTTTACATTCATATTCAGAAATGTACTGAATATATAAACATAATTGCGCGTAAAAATTAAGTTCCGACTTCACATTGTCTTCGACTTTGCAGTCGAGATATCCGAAATATTTCTTTGGGGTGCTCCAGAGGAGTTTTTTTTTTTAGTAAAACACGTTCTGCTTTTTCGACCAATTCCAGCTAAAATTGTATAAATTACCCAGCTACTGGTACTGATCATAGTAAGTCGGCAAATTTACGACTTAATTTGATATTTAGGCAAGTTTTAAAAGAGCTACCGAGAACTACGGACTAGGCCAGATTATAGTTCGAAGACTGTCTTTGCGAGGACAGGGAGCTCTTATGATAGCGAGTCGGGGAAAAATATTTTTTTTCGGCTACATTCCAGAGGCGGTACCCTATTCTCGGATATGGCCTTGTGTAAATATTTGTATCCTATACACGAAAACCTAAACTAATAGAACTGCTCTCGCATGCTTCAAATCGCCAAAAAGCTGCCTCAAAGGAGCAATGTCACGATATTTTAAGCCATTAGGAAACTTCAAAATAGTAGTTTTTAGCGTATAAAAACAAAAAAGAAGTAATGCAAACCTGAAAAGAACCAAGGATGGTTTTAACTGACGAAAATTTAGACGGATTGCGAAGGAGAAACTTGAAAAAAAAACTGCCATTTTTCTTTCGGCTTTCAATTGAGTTTTTTATCCCGAAAAGTAAAAATAATTCACGATGCTCGTTTTTGTATGGGCGCGCGGAAGAAAATTTAGTGGTGAACAATAAAAACAATAGAGTGTTTTCGTCTCGGAACCATCGTTCTGATAGTTGCCTCTTGGAAATTTGATGTTCTTAAAACTAGTATATTAACCCTCAAAGCTTTGCTTCTCGGGCTAATATTTGTTTTAAGAACATCGAATTTTCGCGGGGCAACTATCAGCCGATAGTTCCTCGACAGAAACACTCTATTGTTAAAATAGTGCCCGTCCGTGAAAAATGCCCGGATGGATATTGCCCGCCCGTGAAATTTCTTGTAAACAAGCGGGCCTATAGACACTAAATTCACTGCATTTGGTAGGTTTCTTCTCTGGTTTTGTATCGTTTCTTAAGTTTAGGCTTTCCATTGAGTTTTTTTAGCCTGAAAAGTAAAAAAATAATTCACGATGCTCGTTTTTGATTGGGCGCGCGGAAGAAAATTTAGTGCTGAACAATAAAGACAATAGAGTGTTTTCGTCTCGGAACCATCTGTCTGATAGTTGCCACTTGGAAATTTGATGTTCTTAAAACTAGTATATTAGCCCTCAAAGCTTTGCTTCTCGGGATAATATTTGTTTTAAGAACATCACATTTCCGCGGGGCAACTATCAGCCGATAGTTCCTCGACAGAAATACTCTATTGTTTAAATAGAAATCTCGAGATCATAATCTAAATAAATGTAGTTTTTGGAACTGCAACCGTTTAGAGTGTCTACTAAACAATTATACTACTCGAGCTCGCCCTCCTTTTCGATGAGCAAAGACCTGTACCTGGATGTTTGGTCTAGAGATATGCGAGATTAGCCATGTGAGAAAACATTGCTTTCATATGGTCATTCTCTAAATTAAAAATAAACAGCTGGAGAATTGTTCCGTGCTTTGAACTGAACAGTATGACATATCCAGCACTGGTTTAATTGAATGGTTGGTTCTATTCCATTGTATAAAGGGGACATTTTGGGCATTTTTTTGTAAAACGACATTGCTTGACTAAAATGATGATATATATCATTGAACAACAATAAATGTATTATTGAGGTCTATGAAATCTTATTTGATCTTATAGGGTTTACATTTAAATTCGAGAACATAAAACTGAAGAAACTCATCTTCCATAATCGTTTTCTCACGTCGCGTAAATATTGTTGTTAACTCCAACAGGACCGTTTTCAAACAAAAATCGCACTTACTCATTTTCGTTCAGTTGATCATTTACTAAGAAAGAGGTGGTTTATATCAGTCTAGTGGCTTGGGGGTTTAGCTTCATTTCAAATAAACGTTTACCTGAAAATCATGAAAATTAAAGAAATCAATCACAAAGATTTCTCAATCAAAAGAAAACTTACCGTCAGAACTTCGCGCCTCGAGAATAAGACAAGACGAGAAGTTCAAAATGCACGAACACCTGATGAAAGTGAAAAGCATGGTTGATTGGACTTGTCCAATTTCAACGAAATCCTCGTTCGTTCATGCTACGCTCTAAGGCTACCGCGCCGAAACAAAAACATTACTGTCAGTTTTGCATTGTCCATCAATATTGATGCATGCAAACAACTTGCACCCCATTGTTCGGTTGCTAAAACAAAGATAACCCTTTTTATCTACTTGATAGATTTTGTAAATGTAAAGCGCGTTTTTGATCACACCTAAAGTAAAATGCCTTTAAGTTTTTTTATTGTTATTAGTTTTTTAAAAGTTATAAACGACAAACTTTTGTCTGTGTATTAATAAAGCAGGGAACAATCTCTAACTTATACAAACACGAAGTACACCTGTTTTGTAAAGCAAAATATCGCATAATTCCGCATGCGAGCTTCACATCATATTGAATTTTTCACCTTACCACTGGTAATACGCTTTGTTACTCCAAATATACGCATGTTGTTCAGAATATTAATAGTAGCATTGAAGATACAAAACTAAGTGAATTAAACTTTGTACACCCTTATTTCATAAATTTATGAATGACCTTATTTGATGCAAATATGCTAACTAATCTCTACACAAGCTTACACAGTATGTTCCAAGTTCAACCCAATTTCTTCATTTCTCTTAGTCAAAAAGAATAGCTTTTCGTGAGACTAATTTTGATAAGTACTAATATTTTGGTAAGGAGGCCTTGATTCGGTAATGAGGTGATCGCGCAAAATTGAGAGGTAGAGATTATTGGAAACAAAGGCTCAAAGCGGCAGAATGAAGCTGAGAATGGAGCCGTGGGAGATAATTGTATTCAAAGTATTATCTTCTTTTCAAAAAATTACCGACTTTAACATCATATTTGATCACGATACTGTGGAAATGTTACACTTTTAAACGAAACAATTAGGACTGATCTGACCGTTAGTTGCTGAAATAACTCATTTAAAACTTTTGTTTTCCGTTTCCTAATCTCAGCGCTCATGTAAAACTAGCCGAATACTTCAATAAATTCAATGATAAACAAATGTCGAGTTGTCGCAGTATTGACCTAATTGAAATAATAATATGTATTTTTTATTTGGCCAAAGATAAAAACAAAGCAAAAATATTAATAGCAAAGTTAGAAAAACAAACGAACTTAGTTAGAAGAAGAAGAAGAATTCCATTTTAGCGCTGTCCTTAGCTTGCTGATCTTAAAAAAATGTCAAAAAAGAATTACAGTTGAGCATCAAAGGTAATTCGCGTTTGCTTTGCATTTGCATTACCACGCTTAGTGACTGGTTTAAACGTTTTGCGCCACTTTCTCATCCAATCAGAAATAAAACCAATCGTGAGTCGTTCACACACGGTTTCTCGCGGTTCGCGTTGGCTACATTAATTTGCTTCAAATTTTGATTGGTTCAATGGATTGTCTGTGTCCTTGGATTGCCCAGCGTGATTTCTTTGGTATTGATTTTACGACACTCATTTAAAAACCGCTCTAATGGGTAAAGGTATAACCGGGGAGCTCGCATTTAGGCTTGGCTAGTTCTATTTAACATTTATATTATTATTTTGTTAAAGTTATAAGAAAAGGAACTCACTAATAGGGAACTCACTTATAGGGAACTCACTAGCAGAGATTTCACTGGTAGGGAACTCACTAGTAGCAAACTCACTAGAAGGGAACTCACTAGTAGGGAACTCACTAGTAGCGAACTCACTAGAAGGGAACTCACTAGTAGGGAACTCACTAGTAGGGAACTCACTAGTAGAAAACTCACTAGTAGCGAACTCACTAGAAAGGAACTCTCTAGTATGGAACTCACTAGTAGGGAACTCACTAGTAGCGAACTCACTAGAAGGGAACTCACTAGTAGGGAACTCGCTAGTAGGGAACTTGCTAGTAGGGAACTCACTAGTAGGGAACTCACTAGTAGAAAACTCACTAGTAGGGAACTCACTAGTACGGAACTCACTAGTAGGGAACTTTCTAGTAGGGAACTCACTAGTAGGAAACTCTCTAGTATGGAACTCACTTGTAGGGAACTCACTGGTAGGGAACTCACTAGTAGAAAACTCACTTGTAGGGAACTCACTAGTACGGAACTCACTAGTAGGGAACTTTCTAGTAGGGAACTCACTAGTAGCGAACTCACTAGAAGGGAACTCACTTGTAGGGAACTCGCTAGTAGGGAACTTGCTAGTAGGGAACTCACTAGTAGGGAACTCACTAGTAGAAAACTCACTAGTAGGGAACTCACTAGTACGGAACTCACTAGTAGGGAACTTTCTAGTAGGGAACTCACTAGTAGGAAACTCTCTAGTATGGAACTCACTTGTAGGGAACTCACTGGTAGGGAACTCACTAGTAGAAAACTCACTAGTAGGGAACTCACTAGTACGGAACTCACTAGTAGGGAACTTTCTAGTAGGGAACTCACTAGTAGGGAACTTTCTAGTAGGGAACTCACTAGTAGGAAACTCTCTAGTATGGAACTCATTTGTAGGGAACTCACTGGTAGGAAACTCACTAGTAGAAAACTTACTAGTAGGGAACTTGCTAGTAGGGAACTCACTTGTAGGGAACTCACTAGTAGAAAACTCACTAGTAGGGAACTCACTAGTACGGAACTCACTAGTAGGGAACTTTCTAGTAGGGAACTCACTAGTAGGAAACTCTCTAGTAGGGAACTCACTAGTAGGGAACTCACCAGTAGAAAACTCACAAGTAGGGAACTCAATAGTACGGAACTCACTAGTAGGGAACTTTCTAGTAGGGAACTCACTAGTAGGAAACTCTCTAGTGGGGAACTCACTCGTAGGGAACTCACTAGTATGGAACTCACTTGTAGGGAACTCACTGGTAGGAAACTCTCTAGTAGGGAACTCACTAGTAGGAAACTCACTAGTAGGGAACTCACTTGTAGGGAACTCACTAGTAGGGAACTCACTAGTAGGGAACTCACTTGTAGGGAACTCACTAGTAGAAAACTCACTAGTAGGGAACTTGCTAGTAGGGAACTCACTTGTAGGGAACTCACTTGTAGGAAACTCACTAGTAGGGAACTCACTTGTAGGGAACTTGCTAGTAGGGAACTCACTAGTAGGGAACTCACTAGTAGAACACTTTCTAGTAGGGAACTCACTAGTAGGGAACTTGCTAGTAGGGAACTAATAATTATAAAGGCACAGATCAACTTCCATCTTAGAGAACCTGTTTAAAAAGAAATATATCGCATCATTCCGAAGTTGAAGTTTCACTTCTACCACTGGCAATAAACTTTGTTACTACTAAATACGCATGTTGTTAAAAATATTAATATTGAGATTGAAGAAAAACATGAGCAAAACTAAGTGATACGCTTAATTTGTCTTAACAAATTAAAATTTGCGAACCCTTTGTCGTCAGGAGTTTATAAATGAACTTTTCTGATGGAAAAATGCCAAGTAATTTACAAACAAGCTTACACAGTACGTTCCAAGTTGAATTCAATCGCTTCATTCAGTACTGTTCACTTAAGGATAGCTTTTCGTTAGGTCACTAACTTTGATTGGTATTTATCCGGGTAGGGAGGCAAATGTTTCGAGGCCTTGACTCGGTAATGAGATAATCACGAAAAATTTTTGGGCCGTTGAGATTTTTAAAAAAAGTCCAATATTAATAACTTCATGGAGCGGCAGAATGCAACTTAAAATTGAGTCGTGGGAGGTAATTGTGTATTCAAAGTATTATCTACTTTTCAAAATATTACCGAATTTTAAACCTGACCTACAAGGCTGATCTGACCGTCAGTTACTTAAATCGTGTCCACAAAGGAACTGCTCTGGTTGATTTCTTGAAAAACAAACAAAAAAAAAATTGCTGCCATAGGGAAAGAAAAGTTTACCCTCGGACGTACAAGCAAAATCATAACCCCACCGTCGTACAAGAGGGGGTGGGTGGAACCCCTCCCATGTTTTTCGTTTTATTAAGGCACAGCGAAATTATTTTGCACTGTGCAGAGAGCCCGTAGCTTACTCTACAAGATGACATATTTTTATCGCTTGAAGTAAAAAGAAAAACATAATTACAAATATATTACTTAAGGTATCACGGAAGGAAAATTGTGGTTTTTGTTCCAAGTGAAATTGTGTGCAAACCATCAATGGTAACCCCAATAAAGTATATATTTTCTGAAAGCTTGTTCAATAAAGATTGTAATTTTGGATTTTGTTTTGATCATATAGACCATAATAATCAACGTCAGCATTTTGTTTGCAATTATGATGTTGCGAAACATTAGGTTTATTTGGGAACACATTTACGAGAGAGCCTAAACTTTTATGTGGAATTTGATCTACATATATTGGTCTAAAAAACAATGTCTCAGATTTTTCTTTTCTTGCTCCATTAATTTGTTATAAATTTTTAAACTTTAAAATGGCGTGTTAGGGCTACTTTACGAGTAAAAACTCATAAAAAATTAATTGAGCAAGAAATGAAAAATCTGAGACACCGTTTTTTAGACCTCCCCCTCCCCCCTGTACGTCCGAGGGTTAACATTGTCTTCAGCAGTAATTATGTCATTGCTGAAGGGAAAAACATGGAAAATCCTCCATTTTGTAAAAATCGTGTTAGTTGTTTTTGCTATGGTGTTCTATTAAAGAGTTTGATCGGTTCATTTAAACTAGAGTTTTAATTGTGATTGGTTAATTGAACTATCTGTCTATAACAGGTTAAAAGGCAAATTAGGTAAATGAAGGCTTTTTAACCAATCGCATTCAGTTGAGGGAATTGTAATATTTATGATTAAGACTTTTACCGTCCCTTTCATAATTTCAACGCCTATGATTAGGCAAACCAGCCGAACACTTCACCTGATATAATCGGAATAATATGTATCTTTTAGGTCAGAGTTAAAAACAAAACAAAAATTCCAACCTAATAACAAACAAACGCAATAAGGAAAAGAGGATAACATCGTTCGTTACAGGAATATATTAAGCATTGCAATCTGTTCTAATTTGAGATATCCTTAATGTAATATAATAAAGTTATGTTATATTTTTGTTAGCTTAAGAGTTGCAATCCTCTTTTGTATCATTGTCCTTTAAAAAGCAAGAAAAAATGAACTTGCGAATGTCACTGGATCAAGATGTACCCCATGGCTTTGATGTGCTTGTTCCCGTTATCTGGTGAGTACGTTGCTTCGTTTCCACAAGTATTGGTGTTGTCATGTTTTCCTCCAGTACCAAAACCGATTCTGGAATCACATTGATCACAGTCATTTTCGTTGTTGCTCAGGATGCCGATTCTAGCTCTGGAATGTGGGAAGTCGTCGCCAACTGCATTGAAGCCTTCCTTGTTACAATTTTGTTGTAAGGAAGCTTGCGGGCCAAGGAGTGTCTTCCACGTCTCACGACCTAGTGAGGTGCCTCGATAATGTCCATCAGCGATCAGCGAATAAAAAGAGATAGCCTGCTTGTTGATGACAATGAACTTAATCTGTTGACCGATCTTCATCCCAAGACAAATTTTGGAGAAAGGCGTGTTCCAGTAGGTCGGCAACTTAGTTTCGTGTGTATCAAACCCAGTCTCACCTCCTGGAATGTTGAAGGCCTCGTTGTTACTCCAGAAGGCAGAGTCGTAGTGAAAATTGTTCTGCGGAAATATGGAGAATATAAGCAGCACATTATCTGCTAAAAAGAGGTCGGGCATTACCTCTTACTGAAAGAGCTCAAAACATAAATAACACCACATACTGTCCCAAGAGGAGGGATGGAAATTCTATTCAATTGACCGACATAAAGAAATATTTTACACGACCGTGAAGCATGCTTTACATTGTAGAAAACCGGGACTGTGATACCTGATTTCTCTAGAGCATAATACAGTGGCATCACTGGTTAAACTCCAAAATCCCCAAGGCTGTTCAGTTGCTTTTTACCTTTGAGCCATCTATCTTCATGACCAGCGTCCATCCCCCACCTCCACATTCCTCATTTACCCCGAGACCACCGCTGTCCATGTGACAGTAGACAGGAATGATCTCAGATCCAATGTTTAGTAAGTAGCTTTTGTTTTCTTTGTACCTGCAAAGACAAGAAAGAATGTTCAGAAAAGCTTAAATTAAACAATACGCAAACTCAACCTGCGATTTTTTCTGGGATCTTGCCGAACATTTTACGCCGGAGTAACCTTTCCTTTAATTTCAAACTTCGATAGGACTCGGAACAAAGGAAGAACAAGGCTCGTTAAAGCTGCGATAACTGTTTTACTACTTTACTATGATGAATGTGAAAATAATTTGCTTCTCAGCGATTGTATTTATGGAACAGTTATGAAAACGGTATTTTTTATTTTATTTTTCTTGTTAACTGGGCCGAGAATAAACAATGCAGGCCTACTAACACTAGCTGTAATACATTATTGACCGTTGCTGATTTAAAACTATAATCATGCCTGTGACTTACGAATTCTTGTCATAAATTTCCTTGCACGTCGAAGCTGAAACACAAGAGAAAGAGCAAACTATGCGATAAACATCTCATTCAAAATAACACTTGGTTGCAGGAGAGGTATGTACAAACAAGAAAAATTACACTTTTGCTGAGAGATTATTTAGGGTATTCCTCAGTGTTTTTAAACAAACTCGTATAACACCCTCTATATCTAATTGAAATATTATAGAGAGCAGACATTCGAGAAATATCTCCAGAGAGTTTTCTTAGCGGCATAATGTTTTAAAATATTGCCATTATTTCAGGATTGTTTGACACAAATCCGGGAGGTTATCAAGCTTCAGAAACTGCAGTTTGTTTATAACGAGAGGTTACCATGGAGTCGTAGAAAATTGTCTGGGATAATTTTCCCTGAGGCAGAAAATTAAAGTTGAATTATGGTCATCAAGCGATCTTCATTATCTCTCCATAATTGCTCAATCACACACTTTTGGTCCACCGTTAACCTGCCGAGATAATGCACCTCGCATGCAATGCCATCCGTCTCCATAATATCCAGGCCTACAAGTGCAGTTATATGATCCTTTGGTGTTAACACATACTGCATTAGCATCACAGCTGTCCGTTCCTTCAGTACACTCGTCAATTTCTGGAAAATATGAAATTTTATTTCACCAGTGTCTTTCAGGGAATTAAAAAATAGCTAGTGGCCTGTTTATAAGTTAACGTCCCAACTATTCGGTAAAAAAGACGCCTTAACGCAATAAAAATGTTGACGCAGTATACAGTTGAGCCTTTCCATGCGGACACGTACCTGCCTATGACAGAATATATATTAGAAGAAATAACAACAGAAAATGCTTGACCCAATTTAACGCTGTCCGATCACAGAGAGGCATAGCATGGTAGAATGTTTTATTTCAGGCTGCCTTTCAATGGGCAAACGCACAAGCGTAAGTATAGGTGCATAGGGAGAACGAACACGCTTTTAAACAGTTTTGTTTTCTTGTACTCGTGCTCGTCTTTCTGCCCAGTGAAACCACCTTTTACTTGCTACAGCCTTGTTATGGAACGTCAGTACTTCCTAAATTTATATTTGTACCGGTACCAAACATCTGACTGAGAACGGCGCTTTCATGGTGAGAATGGTTATGAAAAAAGTTCTAGAAAGAACCTCGAGCAAAACGGAAATCGTTGCTGACAACGAAGTCTATTTATGGCCTAACTAGGGATTCTTCTATTAGAGGAGCCGTCATTATATGTAACCTTTTTCACAATCTTCCCCTTCGAATCCCTCATCGCATAAACAGCGATATCATCTGTCAGTAAAACCTGTTTGACAGGTTGCGTTGTTCCTGCATCGGTTGTTCAAGCAGGCGTTCTGCAACAAAAAGAGGAGAAACGTTTAAAAAAAGTAAAAAAAAAACTGACAATATGTGCCGCTATGTATCTTCCGAATTCTCAAGTTTACAACAATATCTTCCCAGCTGGTGATACCATACTTGTACGTTATATAATCCTATTTTTTATCAAGAACGATTGGATATTTCTGTATTACTATCTGGTTTACTATATTTGTCATGATCAAGCGCATCACTTTCTTCCGTGTGAAAAGGAACATGATATTTTTAAATGATATTTACCTTAGCTCCGCGGTAAATATAGCTCAAGTTCTCCTCTAGGTCTTCCTCGTGCCCTTCATGGGTAGCATTATTCAATTCGCATTTGTGACTTCCAGTATCTCTTCTCGTCATGATATTATAACTGACACAATTTGATTCCATGTAGCATAGCATCTCACAGAAGTCCTCTGACATGACGTCTGTGATATGTATCACGTGATTCGTAAGGCGTCTACCTTCGAACGTTTCATCGGCTCTAAACTGCAGCTGACGACAGTGCTCTACAAAAAAAATCATTTTTAATAAATCATACTTTACGAGTACGAAGAAGATCATTTAACAATTATTCACCGAAGGCGAAGTGAATACCAGCGAATATTTCCTAAGACAAAGTCGAAGAGAATTTTCGCTAAGATTCACTAAACCTAAGGCGAATAATTGTTTAAGTATAATTTTCGGAGGTGAATATCAAGAACTGCAAAATATATATAACGATAGAAAACACAGAAACAACAAACACGAATGCTTGCTTGAACACGGGTGAACCAGTTTTATTCATCGATTATACGTAAAAGGAAAAGATGTTTGTGGGTAAAAGGAATAGTTGTAGTGAGAAAAAAAATAAAAAGAGAAGAGGAAAATAAAATATGTGTGGGTAGTTTATGGTGGAAATAGAAAAAAATGGCACAATAAAACGACTTTCGTGTGTTTGAGACCGCTGTGACGTCACAAATTTGAAATACATGCGGCTGAAGCGAGCATAATGCCTGAAAAAGAGGTATTATAAACAAATATATTATTTGATAATGTGTTGTGATGCATGGGCCAGTTTTGCAATCCGTATTCTACAGTACGGCCCGCGAAAATGTCATTAGTTTGAGTACCAAAATTTCGTAAGAAGAAATTCGAAACATTCTCAAAACATTTGCACAGGGATGAAAATTTTACGAACAAAAGCGAAGCAAACTTTAAATTCGATTTTTTTTTTCCTTAGTACTTCTAGAAAGCGAAAAGCTACCCGATGAGGTATGTAGCAACCCAAGCATGACTCAAGTCAGGAAATAATAATTATTTTTCCCTTCGGAGAGGTCAACAAATACTGTGAAAAAGTCGAAATCTGATAGCAGTTGGACTCCTGTAGCAGACGAATAAAACATTAGAAGCAAAACCAGACCGGCTGTTCCTTGAATATTTTTTTTTTTCTTTTAATAAGTCCGCTTTTTTATGTATTTTTTTAATAATTATTTCTTCGAAGACTGGATAATGTTTAGAAAAAGCTAGAAGTCTGAATGTGGTCCCTATTCTAATCGGCAAACACTCGATCCATTTCCATTTGTGTTCAGCCACCGACTGAAAACTGGTTCAGCTTCCATTCAATTTATGAATCAGCTCGGTTCTGCATCAGACACGTCACCCCTCAGGACCACGCAACAAAGTTGAAAAACAAAAGTTGACGGCGGTATCTATTTTTTTTTCTAATAGTTAGGTGACAATTTAGCGTTTTCTCGTTCCGTATTTTTCTAAAGTAATACCGCCTAATCGTCAAGTATTTAAAAACCTGACGAACTCAGCAAAGATGTGGATTCTATACTTAACGAGCTCCAGAAGATATTTTAGCCGTATCAAGATTTGTATGCTCCCACGGAAGAGAACTGTACGGATTAACCGTAAAATAAAGCGTTTGAACTTTGGATTCGTCTCTATTAATCTAGCCAACTGAATAAAGCTAACTCGTCTTTTTGTTTTTGATACGTTTCATTCATATGCAGTTGTTTCCAGCTAGAGCGACAGACTTGGAATGGTTTCCTTTTCTCGGGAGTGGATTAATAACTTACTGGTCTCGTTTTATCGGTCCGTACTGTAATATACGGATCCTCGTTTATCCACGAAAACTCGGTCCGTGTCTTACCGTACGGACCTCTACTCGATTAGAAAATATTTTTTTCTTTTGGCTAACAGTGCCATTCCATGTATTTCTATTTCTCTATTTCTGGAATAGAGTCTCTGGACAATAATCAGGTTTGCTGCACTGTTCGCCGAACGGCGTTTATCAAAATTTATCATTCCTCCTGATTAAATGTTTGTATTGTACTTTCAGTTAATGTGGCACCTTTAAAACTGATAATTATAGATTAAAAAATGAACGATAAAACGATAAAAACAAAACAATCTTAGGAAAGTGTCAAGAGATGCACATTGTTAAAAAGTAGGTTACAAGCATAATCTAATGGCAGAAAAATACATAAATTCGTACCTTGCGAACAGGTTGCGTCGAGTATTAGAGATGAGACGACAACTGAGGCGGCCTTAAACATACAGAAAACGGAAAACATGTCGTTTTGTAAAATGTCTCCTGTGGCAGGCGTTTGCAACAGAGCTTTTAAATGTCAACACAAACATAGCCTGCAGTGCTTTTAGTGTCAAAACTGCGTTTATCCAGTGGGGGTTTGCATGATATGTCACGTTACTTAATATTTAATGTTCTGCCGGTTGTCATTTTTTCTTTATTTTTTCTTTATTTTTTTTGTACGTGAGGCTCTCAAATTGATTGATGGAGCCTAACAGCCAAAAAGAGGCTAGGAGAGTGATAGTTAACGGCTTTAACTAACACACATTATATTTAGGCATAATTCACAGAGGTTGGCTTTCCTTGTTGTATCGGGGACTTAATTTATGCTTCAATGCCTTAATTATTAATTGGTATATGACAAGAGGTGTTAACTAAAAAGTTTTAAATTGCGTCAAGGGAAGATTAAAGTTTAAAAGGGAAATATACGGTGTATTTAATGGTATTTAAGGCTAAGAAATTAATATGATGGTGGAGATTCTACGCGGTTGTTGGTTTTTATTGTTGGGTAAGGAGGAACATTAAGAGTTTGAACAACTTCGGCGAGCTTATCTGTTGAGTTACTCAGAACAACACTAACCTGGCTAATTAGCTACTGATAATTCCATATCTTTTTTTTCTTTTGGTGCCTTTCTTTAAATATTGTCACTCGTTTGCGGTTTACCTAATTTTTATTATATTTTTTCTGTGGATAGAAAATGGTCCCCAAAGCTTTAAACTTAATTTTTTTTTGGAATGGGCGACGATTATTTCGTAACTTGTTGATGTCTCAATGAACGAAAAAAAATCGAAACTTTTTCACAGCGCAGTGATTCGTTTCTGTAAAAACATTTATTATACTGTATAATAAATTAATTACCCTCAAGCTGAAGAAACATATTGCACACATAGTTACAGCATCTGTAACTTGAAAAAATGTCTCGTAAAATGCCCTATATACTGTTCTAATCATAAACATAATATTTGAAATTTAACACCAAACCCTGACAACTCGAACTAGTTTTTGTTTCCGTTGGGAGTTTTTGTTAGCGGGGTTCTACTGTTGATGTTCCTAAGGTTCTTTTAAGTCTGTTTTATTTGTCACTGAATCAATATATATCCCATGGCTTTGATGTGTTTGTTACCATTATCTGGTGAGTGGGTTGCTTGGTTTCCACACGTGTTGGAGTCATCGTGAGCACCTCCTGTACCAAACCCAATTCTTGAGTCGCACGAGTTGCAGTCATGTTGATTATTTCCAACAATACCTATTCTTGCTTTGGATTGATTAGGGTTGCACACTGTATTAAATCCTTCTCTGTTACAGTTTACTTGCAAGGACCCTCCAGAACTAATCAATGATTTCCAAGTGTCTCGACCTAGTGAGGTTACGCGGTATTGCCCATCAGCAATCAGTGAGTAAAGTGAGTTGGCCTGCTTGTTAAGGACAATGAATTTGATCTGCTGACCGATCTTCATCCCAAGACAGATTTTGGAGAAGGGTGTGTTCCAGTAGGTCGGCAACTTCGTTTCTTCAGTATCAAACCCAGTTTCACCATCAGGAAGATTGTAGGTTTCGTTGTTGCTCCAGAAGTCAGAATTGTAATGAAACGTTGCCTGAAAAATTGCATTGAAAATGGACTATCAGTTACAGAACAGTCGTACAACTTTTCTTCAAGAAATCGGGAAAAAAATAGTGCCAGATATTCTTCCTAGAAGGAAGATGGAAATTCTGCAGGATTGACTAAAGTTGGGAAATATCTTGCACGACCGTAAAGCATGTACAATTTAAAAAAAGAGACCAAACGGTTTTGGGCGGCTGTAGAAACAGACCTATATCATTGCTTATATTGAGCATGATCAAATCATATCACATCACGTTAAGTCACTACACATTATGGCACCTCACGTTACATTTTCATTTCCTTCCTTGGCAAATCTGGACAACGAAACCTGGTTTCTCTAAGGCACTTGTACAATGGCCTTGGTTCTACTGCCCATTGATTGTAACTTTAACATTAGTTGCTCTTTACCTTTGAGCCATCTATCTTCATGACCAGCGTCCATCCTCCACCTCCACATTCGCCATTTTCCCCAAGGCCCCCGCTGTCCATGTGACAGTAGACAGGGATCATCTCAGATCCAATGTGTAGTAAGTAGCCTTTGTTTTCCTTGTACCTGCAAAGGCAAGAAAGAATGTTCAGAAAAGCTTAATGTAATCGATACGTAACTCAATTAACCTGTATATATTTTGCATCGACGATTTGATGACTTGAAGAAGACGGTGATTGTGACTAAGGTAAAGCCAAATCTTCAATCTCACCTAACCTAAAGTACGCTTAATCTTTTCTTTAATTCCACACTCCGATAAGACTTCAAGCAGAGAAACAAAAACGCTTGTTAGACTGCGATGACGGTTTTACTTTCAGAAAGATGAAAGCAATCAATACTCAAAGGCAAGCTGTGTACCTTTAACATAAGCCTGCGTACGGCCATCTCCTGTTTATGCACAGAAAAGGACATAGGCCAGACATCTGCGAGAAGGCTAATGTGGAATCGGTGTTATGAAGACTTGAAGAAGATGGCGTTTTTGTTTCGTGTAAAGCTAAATCTCTCATACCAACCAACCTAAGCCACGAGGGGGCCGGGGGGGGGGGGGGGGTGAGGTCAGCCACGTCCAATCTTTAATTGTTTTAAAATTCTATACCAAGATAAGACTTAGAAATGGAGGCAACGCTTAGTACACTGCGATGGCAGTCGTACTTTTTTACTCGAATGAAGTGTCCATTTGTTTCTCAGCAATTGTATTTCCAGGTGAAGGGTGATGTTTGGGTTTTGATTTTGTTTTTTTGTTGTTTTATTTTTAGTTGGGTCAAGATGAAACATTGCAAGCCTACTGACAATAACTGCAATACATTATTGGACATTGTTTAAAGCTATTATTCCTTGTACTTACAAGTTATTGTCATAAATTTCCTTGCACGTGGAAGCTAGAACACAAGAGAAAGAGCAAATAATATATAAAAAAAACATCTTACACAAAATAACGGTTGGCTAGGAAAGGCACAAGCAAGGCAGCTATACACATGTTATAGATTATTTGAAGGTATTCTGACATTCAAAAAGATGGAAAACGTTTCTTATAATCGAGATAAAGACACGAGATAATCTCACCTTGTCTGCAAGACCATCCGTCTCCATAGTATCCAGGGCTACACGTGCAGTTATACGATCCCTTGGTTTTAGTGCACTCCGCATTAGCATCACAGTCGTGTGTTCCATCAGCACACTTGTCGATATCTAAATATTATTGCCTTAAATTAGCTACATCGACTTAGTTTAAAATACTGCACGGGCACTAATAAACGGATAACAATTGAAAGAAGGATCAGGATGGTTTCAAAATATACTAGTTTCGCCTCAGGAGCCCGTTGATGTATGCTTGCTTATTACAAGCGAAAAGTTCATGATAATTCAACTTCAACTTACACTGCGTTCATGTCAGTCCAAAGACAATCTTTTCAGTTCTGTTATTCTGTTGCCGTGAAAATGAACGACTAAGGCTTTTAACAACTATTTCCGGTATGGCATTTTATTTAACAAATAAAGAAGCCTAAGCCATGTTTTATTCTGTCAAAAAACACGACGGGCATTTGAGAACACGAGGGAAATGTAGAAAACATGCTTGCTTATGCTTTCCATTTTGCCTAGTGAAATGAGTGTATCCTGTCTTGCATCGCTTTCCCTGTTTCACCTATATTTACTTTGCCGCATTCACATGGAATTGTTTAAACAACACCGTCTTGTTTGCCTGGTTCCAGGGCGTCTTTCGGTCGCACTTAGTGAGACCGAAGAGTTGTGTCAGATTTAAAAACGGTGCGAACGCCTTGTTGTTGTAGGCAGCGGCGAAGAACCTCTGATACAGCTTTAATGTAGGGTAAAACCGCAGTAGATTTAAATTCCTGCGTGGGTTCGTTGTTGGCTGTTGATCTTGTGGTCTTAGTAAGTTTTATCTTTGGATAAAAGAACACGACAGAGACATACGGCTTGCTCATACACAAACCTCCGCAGTTTCGGAGCAAGCAAACGAAACGGGGCATTTTCCTTTACGGAATCAAGTCAAGTTTATCGATCATGACCCTCACCGATACACACGCCGGGTCAAAGAGGCTATCCAAATACGACTTCATTCTAATAACATCAATAGAGACAGCGGAATTGAAATTCCTGAAGCATGGATACCTACGATCAGAAAGCATAACAGCCGTTAAACTACAAAGCGAACCTCTGAGGGAACATCATCTGTTAGTCGGAATAATAATGAGGATCGAAATGAACCAATCACAGCGAACCAACGTGCGCATAAATAGCGACGCGTAAACAATCGACCTCATCGACTGATGAAGACTAGCAGTATTGCAGTCGAAACGTCGCGATCAACATCTCAAAGCGATTCTATTGTGAGACAAACGAATAAATGTTCATTCCTATCTTACACCACGATGAACAATATTCACATCTTTAATGACATTGAAATGAGTGTGTTTGTTGAGGCTCTATTATAGTCTGGCGGTCTGGTGGTTTAAGAGGAAATCCGCCAGGACTTCGAGTAGTTATTGGACAAAATTATGTACCAAAACTATTTACACCTGATTGCAAGCTTTTGTGTTACTGCTTCAAATATCTTATCGAAAGAAATCTTTTCTAACAACACCAAACATCCAAAACTAATTTCGAAGTTCCACTGAATTCCCATGAATCGCTTAAAAGATGTGAGCTTTTGCCCATAGCTTGTGAACTTTGAATATCATTTTCTCAGACTCTGATAAGAAATTGTTGTACCAGAATTATTTCCACCTTATTGCAAACTTTTTTGTTACTGCTTCAAATATCTTATCAAAAGAAATCTTTTCTAACAACACCAAACATCGAAAACAATTTTCGAAGTTCCGCTGAATTCCACTGAATCTCTTAAGACGAATTTCCAAAATGGCTACACGTGAGATTTTGCCTATACCTTGTGAACTTTGAAATTCATTTCCTCAGACCCTGATAAGAAATTGTTGTTGGTGTTATCACGGATAATTACTTACATCTTTACCTTTTATTAAGGGTAGGAAATAACGCAATAGGATTTAAATTATTCTGGTACTTGATTTTTGTCCAACTTTAATAAATATTACTCGACTTCCTAGTGGATTCCGTCTAAAGCCAATTTTAAGCGTTGGTCAGCGGGCACACTCTTTATTTTCTGGCGGTATACGGTCACGAAATTTATGGCTATCTCGGTCTCAGCAGAAAATAAAAGAAATTGGCAGTCAAAGAAGAAAAAACATGGCGTTCTGAGGACTGACAGACCCCCTATAACATACCCTCTTTTTTTTTTCTAAGCTGAAGGAAGATGACGTTTATATTACGTACGTTCCATTTGCAAAACACATTGAACGCTTGCAAATTTATTTTTTTTACAAGACCAGAAAGAACAATGTCTTCATAAACGGCTTGGAAATGACAGTCGCAAAAGTCCTGGGAAAACCTGATTTCGAAGTATAGGTGTAGTTTGTGATACTTGCTAATAGGCGTGTAATTTTGAAGGAGATATTGGCTGCAGTAATCTCTGGGTGGCGAAAAGTGCTAGTAAGGTATATAGTATATAGTATCATTTTGAAATTTTAGGGAATGAGACGCTTATACTAATGAACCAATCATTCTAAACAAAAAATTGCCTGTAGGCAAATAATACGTCAACATCACGCTCTCAACTAACCTTTTTCGCAATCGTCTCCTTCGAATCCATCATCACATAAACAGCGATATCCTCTGTCAGTAAAACCTGTTTGACAAGTTGCGTTGTTTCTGCATAGGTTGTTCAAACAAGCGTTCTGAAATTGTAAGTGAAGAAATTTAACGTTTTGAAAAACATTAAAATAGGTTAATAGACCTTTTAAGCTACATATGTATAGTGCCCATTTTAGATCATGTGATGTTCTCCAGAGAATTGTTTCTTTGTCTACTATTATTCATTCATTCCCACGTGAATTTGTTAACTTTGATTTGTTCTCAAGGGTAACATCACGTGGCCTGAAATGGGACAACAAACAAACAAAGCTAAAACGGTCTATCGACAGCATGTGTCACTATACGTCTTCAATCCGAACTCTCAAGCTAATAAGAGCATTTGTCCCAGTTATAGTTATTCCATACATGAACGTTCTCAGGAATGATTGGACATTTCGGTATTGCTAGGTGATACCCACTGGATACCTATTTTTGCCATGCTCACCACCCAATGCCGAGTTAAGGAAACACGATATTGATAAAGTTAATGTTGATAATGTTTTGAACTAGACTTACCTTAGCTCCACGGTAAATATAGTTCGAGTTGGCCTCCAGGTCTTCCTCGTGTCCTTCATGGGTTGCATTATTCAATTCACATTTGTGTTTTCCAGTTTCACTTCTCGTCATGATATTAAAACTGACACAATTTGGTTCCATGTAGCATAACATCTCACAGAAGTCCTCTGACATGACGTCAGTGTTATGTATCACGTGATTCATTAGGCATCTGCCTTCGAACGTTTGATCGGCTCTAAACTCCAGCTGACGACAGTGGTCTAAAAAAGAATTCTTATTAAATAAGTCATATTTTACGACTAGAAAGTCCTGTGAAAATGTATTCCCTGACCGAGGAATACTCGAAGCATATAATTGATTCGTCTAATTCATTGATATTTATGAAATAATTTTGCCTTTGTTTAACTGTAGTGTACTACAGCAATTGACAATAATATTGTAAAAGCGTTATTGCCTGTTTCTCAAAAAAATCCTTTACTTAGAAAACAAAACTTCTAGAGTTCAAGTTAAGATATTTTGTCTTAGATTTTCATCAGATATGACTACATGCTTGATAACATTACCTCTGACTGCGAAAAAATGTGATATTTATACAATTATCCAATTGCCTAGTAAATGTAGGGGGGAAAATAAACTGTGTATTTGCAGTAACGTTTGTGATGAAAAGAAAAAGGTTTCAAACGTAACTTAAAGGAAAAATATTGGCGACCGCCATGTGGTATTTTTGTTTGTGACATGCAATACTGTGAAGTAGCAGGTTCGGATTTCTTACAGACTGCTTAAGCGAGAATAATACGTGAAATGCTTCGCCTGTGTTTTAAGAAGTAGAAATGATGGGTATCCTTACGGCTAACGTTTGCCATTACACGAGTTTGCTACATTGTTGGTCTAATGTATGTTAAAAAATTAGTCATTCCTTCTAATAAAATGTTTGTATCCCACTTTCAGTTAATGTGGCACGTCTAAAATTACAAATTATAGATAAAGAAGAAAAGAAATAAATGCAGGAAACATAAAGAGAGGTTACAAGCATAATCTTAATAATTTTGACACCGGTTTCAGCCAATAGGGTCTGGAAGACGCCACGTCAATTAATATTTAATGCTGTACTGTTTGTCGAGTGGCTGGGAAATTGCTAGGTGAAGAATAACCCACGCCACCAGCAAAAATGATTATTGTTTCTCTAGGAGAGTTTTAATCGAACGCATATCTAATACGAAAGCGTTATTACTCACAAATATACTTCTTATCTTCTTAAAAGGATGATTTAATTTATATTTTTTGGTGCCTAATAATTAACTGGTTTATGACACGAGGTGTTAACATTATTTCTCTTTTTAATTATTTGCCGTAAGATATCTCACTTTTCTTTGTTAATAAAGCCAGAGCTAAAATTAAAATTAATATTGTAAATTGAGCAAATGAAAAATTATATTTTTGTTTTAATTTACGGTTTAAGAGGAAACAATATAATGTGTTTATCCAGGATTTCAAATATCTATATATGGAAGAGTAATGATCTGAAAACGAATTTCACTCACGATCTTAATTGTGAATTTGTTGAACAAAATATCACAGGGTGATGAATTAATATAATGGTGGAGGCATTGCGGGTCTTTTTTTAGATTCGAAGCATAGTGCAGTCATTTGCTGAGCCGCCGGTTAATCAGTTGAGTTATCGATGAACCGTCAAGTACAACACTTGGCTAATTAAGAGGCCGTTTTTCTAAAAAAACACCCACTCAAATTGGCGTCGAAAAAAAATTTTGCCTGAAACACTTGCAACTGAAAGAGTTTACCAAGGATAGAACTAAAACAGATTTGGTTTGATTCAAAACGATTTTCTGGCCGCATTAGGATCCATTAAATATTTTGCCCCTTTCTGAAAAATTAGAAAAAAAGGCATTTTTGGAGCCGCTTTCAAATATTTCATTCCCATCAAACACCGACAATTTTTATATCAATTTGCTCATAAACATTTTTAGTTTTCTAAGAAAGTAGCAAGTTTTCCCTCGATTTATCTGGAAATGCAAAATTAAGGATATAATAACCACTACTGATTGGCATCGAACGAAGGTTGAAAAATGACCTTGATTTAGAAGCGAATATCTCAATTTCTGGACCGAAGGGGCAAAAATTTAATGACTCCTAACGCGGCCAGAATTTCATTAAATTTTTTGAATCAAACCAAATCTGTTTTAGTTCTAACCTCGGTAAAGTCTTTCAGTTGCCAGAGTTTCAGGCAAACTATTTTTTGAAAAGAGTTTGAGTGGGTGTTTTTCAGAAAGACAGCCTCTTAATTATTGATTATATGCCAAGGTTTCACGGTTTTCTTTGTGTAGCGAAGATGACACGTTGATCAATTAAAATAAGGCCGTTTATTTGTGGCGTAACTAATTTTAGTTACAAAACCTCTTTGCTGTCGGCAAAAAAGGGTCCTTCTGCTTGGATGCGTTTTTCTTTTTTTTTTTTCCAATTAGATGAGCGACATTTATTTCATAACCTGTTGATGTCACAAGAAACAAAGGTCAATCCGAATAAATTCATTTTTCATGACTAATATTCAGAGCAATGAAAATGCAGACGGGATGTTTCAGATAACGATGTATTTCAGTCTTTACAGTATCATCTGTAAGCGTAGAATGGATTTGGAAGATAAATAAAAAAGCGCGAAGGTGTAAAATTATTGAAATAAAAATAGATCACGACCGGTTTTCAATCCGGTGTTTTTGACAAGCTTTCTTTTCTTGATGTAGGATGACTCTTTAAATAGCAGGAAATTCCAGTTCTTGTCATTGTCAAGAATAGAAGTGTTGTTTCGGACAGTTCAAGATAGAAATTATTCATGACAGTGAATTGGTTCGACAATTGGTTCTTTGAGCCAATCTGGTGACAAAGAAGATCAGTTAAAGGATTGAATAAAACCTTGATGTGTTGTAGATTTTGGCATTCAGGTAGGTTTTTATGGATTGTACCATCTTTGTCACGGCCTCCATGAGTTTGCTTTATTTGTTCATCGAGTCATTTCAACATTAAGCATTTTCCATGAAATGTTTGTGTTGTAAGCTAAAATGGCCGCAAGCTCAAGTGGCAGTGTTGATGCAGGGAAAAAAGCAAAGATGTATGCCAGGTTGTGTGCCAACACGATTTTACGTACATAGATTAGGCATCGAAATTGTATGGCTGGCTTTTTTCTGCAAAATATTGAGAAACGTGCAAATACCAAAAAGAGTAAATGTAGGACAAAAAATAATTATGTATCCGCAGTAGTGTTTATGATGGAAATAAATTTAAACGAAAGAAATACGTCATGTCGTATTTTTGTTTGTGACAACGCTGTGAAGTCACAGCTTCTGAATTTTTACAGACCGCTGAAGCGAGCATAATACGTGAAATACTTTGATTATGTTTTAGTAACTAGAAATAATGTTTATTTTTACGGCTAACGATTGTTATTCCATGACCGAGTTGCTCAGTGCAAAATCCGAGGGTAAAAGAAAAGTCAGTGATGTAATAATGAAGATGTAGTTCGTCAACGAAAGTTTATTACAAAATTCATCATCCGTCCTGAAAAAAATATTGGCATTGTACTTGCAGCTAATGTGGCACGTTTAAAATTAAAAATTATCAATACAGAAGAAAATGAATAAATGCAGAAAAACATGAAGAGAGGCCTGTTCAAAAAAGGTTACAAGTATGACCTTAATATATATTCTAATCAAGCAATGGACAAATCACTGTACCTTGCAAACAGGATGCGTCGAGTATTAGAGATGAAACCACGACTAAGGCGGCACAAAACATACAGAAAACGGACAACATGGCTTTTTATAACATTCTTCTTGTTTAAGAGTTGGCAAGTATTAACACAGACATAACCTACAATGCTTAATTTTGAGACTGCGTTTAGCCAATAGGGTTTGCAATACGTTACGTCAATCAATATTTATTTATTTCTGGTTGTCACATTTTTTGCGTGTGGCTCGCAAATTGATGGATGGAGACCCACGCTAACAGCAAAAAATAAAAGATGTTTTAATTTTATAAGAGAGTGTTAAATATCGGCATAATATAATACTACGGCATAATGCACAGTGGTAAGGTAAAAATTATCCTTCTTGTACTGGGATTTAAGTAAAGTTTTTGAGTGCCTTAATTATTAATTGGTGAATGACAAGAGGCGTTAACTAAACTTTGCCATTCAATTACTAGCGGTAAAATGCATTTCATTCATTTGTGAATAACGCCAGAGTTAAACTTAAAATTTATATTTGTAAATTGCGAAATGATAAATTGCTCGTTTTTTTACAATATTAAAAAGTATTTACTCTGGGATTAGAAGAATATGTTGATTTGAACAATACTCAGCGGGAAACGAATTTCTGCACGATTTTAATTATGAATTTCTGAGCGAAATATTAAATCCACTGTTTGTGTAAAAAGCACAGTATTTACTCATAGTATTACTGGATGATAAATTAGTATAAACGCGGAGTTGTAACGGTTCCTTTTTTGGAACAACATATCTTGTGTATAAAAAGCTTTAAACAGGATACAGTACTTAGCTGGGCTCGGTTTAATTATAATCAATTGAGTAATGACAAAACACCAAGTACAGCACTTACTCGGCTAATTAAATAGTGATAATTTGCCAAGGGTTTGCAATTTTCTTTCAGCAGAGAAGTTGGCAGGTAGATCAATTAAAAAATGTCATTCGTTTGTGGTTTACCTAATTTTAATAACAAAAACACTTCGCTGTCGGCAAAAAAGACTCCCGTGGCTTTAATGCGTTTTGCTTCTTCTATTTTTCCAATTAGATGAGCGATATTCATTTCGTAACCATTTGATGTCACACGGAACAAACCTGTAGAAAATCTGAACACGCGCCGGGAAAAGGACGACGTTCATCATGGTGTTGCTATACACCGATTAAGTCAGCCTAGTCCCTAGGCGTTCGGTG
The DNA here is from genome assembly GCF_052425735.1 of Oculina patagonica. NCBI lineage: Eukaryota > Metazoa > Cnidaria > Anthozoa > Scleractinia > Oculinidae > Oculina > Oculina patagonica. Next base: position 18,850,350 of record NC_135770.1, on the reverse strand, counting down.
ACGTCACAAAGTTTTCGCGTGAAACCGATAAGTGGGAAGGGAACGCCTGGGTACTAGGCTGCGATTATGTAGCAACCGTTTCCATATTTCGCGTCATGGACCTTGAGTCCCACTTGTGATGAATTTGAAAACTTTTGGTTATTTCATTAACTAATGTGTCAGTCTTAGCAAAGACAAACGTATGCCCAACAGGACGAAACTTGCCTATTTGTTTTGAGTGCGACAAATTAAATTAGTCTAAGCGTAAGCGGAAAAGACTTCCAAGACACGATTGTCCTGCCACTGGGCTCGACAAACCATCCTTCTGCGAATTTTGTTAATACTTCAAAAAGTATTTTCAAATACATTATTCATTCCTGCCGTTCTCTGCTGTGACAATTGTGTTTGTTATCAATTACATCAGGACATACTTTAAAGCGAGGGTACACTCGAAAGCCGCTTAACTTGGGCTTTGTGCGAATATTTTGTTCGCGTTTCAAGCAATCCAAAAATTCTATGCTCAAAACACAAATCTATGTTTTGCGGTGCTTTTTAAATTTTTGGAGATGTTTCAGAGAAGATAGTTTTCCTCAAAGGATTAGTAAAATTTAGAGAAATTAAAAAAAATGGAGATTTCATGTGATTTTAAAATTAGAATTTAAAGTTAAAAGTTGGTAGACGGACACCAGTTAGTCCCACTGACATCCTGGAGTGCTCTTGCGTGGAGGTCAACTGTCTGGTGGTGTTTTAAATTTTTCTTTCTTTCTTCAACCCCTTCTCTAACCTCCTAAAATTCCATTAAAATTGGGGTATACCCCCGCCTTAAGCTTACTTTTGTTAACGGCTACTTATTTTAGCTGATTTTTTTTTCTGAGCAAGATATAGCGACTATTTAATTTCGCGATTTTCCGAAAATAGCGAAATCGTGTAAACCATTTTTAAATGAACAAATATCTAAGACAGAAATACATGTTTCGTAAACGAACAAACTCACTTGAAATTGAACGAACATTTGCAAGGTTTATTTAAAAATTCAGAAAATGGGATCCGTATCATTTATTAACCATTTTTTTTCAAGTCGACTATTTCTAATTTTGTTTTCTTTTGGGGTGTTTGTGTGTGCTGGGGGGAGGGGGACTTAAATTTAAAGCGTATTAAATTTGACCTAGACAAATTTTGCGGGTACTAACTTGCGGGCACTAGCTCAAGTTTCTAAAATCGCTAAAATTGGTAGCCGCTAACAATGGTAACCTAAAGGTAGTAGATCTAAGTAGATCTCATACGTTATATTCCAGTAAATACCTACACTACCATTCGGTATAATGACGTAGGCGTAAAAGCTACTATCCATTGACGTGTCTTTGCATATCTCGTTTCTTGGTTTATTCAGCCTGTCATCTTGTTTAAACCCCGGGGGGACACGAAATGAAATTGGCGGGGATGTTCGTCAACTTGCTTAGGGGTGTAAATTTCGGATTTTTGCTCCTACCAAGGGTGTTCCGGGGAAAACGCTAATATTTTTAGCCGTCAAGGTCTCGTTTAGGGTTACACAAAAGGAAATCTACATAATGTTTTTTTTTCTATTAATGTTTTAGTATTTTGATATCTTTTAGGAGTCAGAAATGCTTAAGCCACTCCTAGATTGGTCCGCCCCTTTTATATTAGGGTCCCCCCTCCCACGTTGCTGAAACACAGTCGGTGATTGACTTACTTAGAACAATCAACGGTGAATTTCCGCTACCCATAATATCTTTCGGTATTGTCGCGTACGCTTATATGTTTTTATAGGACAGTCTCCGGACAACTGTTGACAACTCAATTAACGGTACGGGATCAATGTCTTAAGTTGACGCGACAAAAACGAACGGTAGTATTGGGAGAAGTGGAGAGTATCCATTTCCCATGCCTACTGAGTTTGGCTAATTGCGAAATTCCTGGATCGAGTTATCCTTTTTATTTTGTTGTTACCGCGCCGTGGTCTCAAAACAGGCGACCTGATTACTGGTAAGGCTGGTGTTCAAACTGTTGATTAATACAGTTTGTTATCCTAAAAAGTTCAGTTTTGTTGTCACAAGGATTTATACAGTATCTTTTCCTTTGGAAGTTATGCAGATTTGATGTACATCAAGCGATACGTTCTCCAAACAACATCAAATCACAAAAAAGACGTAGCAATTTCAAATCTCACACGTCTTGATAAAAAATTTATAGAGGCAATTCCCCAAGCACGGGTTTTCGGGGTTTGCAATCGGTATGCAAGAGCAAATGCCAAATAGCCCGCAGTCCAGTTATCTCAGTCTACAAGTCTTGCTTTAAGATATCCCATAATTGACTTTGCAATCAGTAGTTATTCAAATATTATTTAGAGCTTATTTCTAAAATAAAAACTGCTGTGGTGGTTAAGTATATTTCAATCTTAACTGAAGCCGATGTATGTCTTATCCACTTTTAATAGTTATGTGCCAATCCGTCAAAATCCTTCTACCCTATAAATTTGTCCCGCATGTAATGTAGACACAACATTGACGTTTTTGTCTAACTTCGTCCTACAGCTTTCCAGCCAACAGACACTGACGCAATACTAAGGTGTTACACTTGATGTTGTGTTATGTTATTTGACTGACGACTTGTTCGGGATACAGTGAGTACTGAGTCTTTGGCTGGATTTTTGTAAGAATGGATTCTCACTTTTTGCTAATTTTAAAGTAAAATGGCGAAATTGTTATACAGTATAACCAAAGATGAGAACTTAATCATTTGCAACACTTTGATTTATTAGTTAGTATGGGTTAGTTTAATGCCAGTTTTAATATGGCCAGTATGAAGCTGACTGACTAGTTATAAAAAAAACCTGCTTGTTGGTGGTCTTGGTTTTAAGTGATTTGTTTACACCTTTTGGAAAACAGAGTATGTCAAAAAACGAAATTTATGTTCTCAAATTATAGAACGGGACTAGATCAGAAGCCACTTCGGGATGCAAGGCCGTAAATAGAAAATTAAGCAACGAACTGCAATTGGCTCTGAATAGCCCAATTTCGATATATTAAAATTCAACATAAACAATAGACCTCAGGACGAGGCTCCGGGCACTAAACTATAGAGTTTGTGGGGTTTATTCCCCGGAGCCTCGTAGTGATGTCTATTGTTTTAGGCTGAATCTTAAAATATCGAAATTGGGCTATTGCGGTTGGTGATGACTGCGTATAATTATGCGAAGGTTTTCTCACAAAGGTAAATTTTGGATGATTGTTTTTCTCCGGTTCCTTAGGAACTTGGGAACATGCAAAGTTGCTTAAAGACACCAGCCATTAGCTTTGTCCAATCACCAATTTTATTCGTTTTGCATTAAATACACTACTCGAATGCTTTTTTAAAGTTCCCAGAAAATACATCTTAATTATTGCAATGTGTTGTTGTCGAGTTACGATTTATAAGAAAACTAAACGGATTTAAAAGTGGCTGACAATTCTCTTGAAATGTAGCTGACCTTGAACGAACATCAGGAAAATTAACTTGGAGATGTTATTGAATTAAGATGTATCCCATGGCTTTGATGTGCTTGTCTCCATTATCTCCCCCGGCGCGTGCCTCGTTTCCACACGTGTTGGAATCATCGGGATATCCTCCTCCACCAAAACCGATTCTGGAATCGTTGGTGTCGCAGTCGTTTTCGTTGTTACCAAGGATACCAATTCTTGCCCTGTCAGATTTTCCCGGAATGCGTGCATTAAACCCTTCCTTGTTGCAGTTGGGTTGTAAGGAAGCGTGCGAGCCAAGGGAGTGTCTTCCACGTATTGCGACCTACTGAGGTGGCGCGATACGTTCCGTCGGCAATCAAAGAGTAAAGAGAGTTGGCGTGCTTGTTGATTGCAATGAACTTGATCTGATGGCCGACTCTCATACTGAGGCATATCTTGGAGAAGTGTGTGTTCCAGTAGGTCGGTAACTTGGTCTCTTGTGTGTCTAAGCCAGTCATTCCTCCTGGAAGGTTGAAGTCTATCTTGTTGCTCCAGAGTTTGGAATCGTAATGAAAGGTTGGCTGATAAACAAAAATTAAAAATTAAAAAAAACTTGACACGAGAACAAGCCTAATACAAATAGCAAAGTGAGTACATGAGCTATAGGATAAGTGGAGTTTTTTCTAAATTAAAAGCCAATATCTTACCACTACTCTGTTTACTACTTTGGTTGTTCGATCGCAACACATGGGTAACCAGGCTTTTATTCAACCAAGAAGACCTGGATGCTAAACTAATTTGCATTTGGTGTTACGGCGAATAATAAAAACACTGGGTAGGAAAAACTTTTACTGTTGCTAGGAGATTGTGGTTTTTGGCCAATCACTAAACCGGACAAACAATGGGTATTGTTTTTTAATTTCGTGTTGAGCTCGTAAGATCAACGAGCACTCTCAATCCCCTTGTGAGGTATGAAAAAGGCGACAAACTTGAGCCTTTCCCCACATGGACGAAGAAAGGTTTGGCAACCGGAAATGTAGTTTGGTTTATTTTGGAGATGTTCGATACTCAACGGTGGAAAAAAATGTAAATTTCGTATAGTGTTTTGGTCGTTGTCGTTATTTTTGAAGGTTTTCGATATGGAGTAAGCTGGAGTTGTCTTAAATTGCCTAAACAAGCAACGAGAGACTTTTAACCGGTGCAGCATGAACGAGAAAACACAGGCGTTGAACTCTACGCGTGTGTTTGTGTGGTCACAAGTTACAAATATGAATATTTAAATCTATTCACTAATTGTTGTTGTGAATATTTAAGAACGCCTTCGCGTTAATATCAACTATACTTGGAAATAGGCCAAAATGAAATTCCTTCAAACTCGGCCTGAATAAAGCCCTAGGGGCACTAGTTACAAAAATATAAGTTTAAGATCAATCGGTTAATTTTTGATTTTTTAACAATTTTTTTCTTCCCAAAGCCCGACACCGGACAAAATCGAACACAAAAGTAGGGTCAATTCGGAGGCTTCTCCAATCGAAAATAAAATTTTTCATTGAAAACGAATTTCATATCGTATTTGTACCTCCATTCTACTATCTTTAGAAATAATTAGATCGCAATTTGATAAGAAGGCAAATATTTTACAAAATTTTGAAAGTCGCTTCCTCAAGACAGCTAAAAATAGGCCAAAATTTACCATATTTTTAACTGCTTTAAAAGCCTCCTGGTACATCGTTTTGCCCAAAACGGCTTTATCAGCCTGAAAGAGCATGTTTTTAACTACAAATCTGTGAAATAAAATTTTTGGGTAATTAAAATCGCGAGCGCTGAGGCGGCGAAGTAAATGCAGCTATCTTCCTAAAAACCCGACCTTTGACCTTGCCGCAACGAAACCGCTAATAACGAGTTGTGACAATCTTTTCCTTATTTTGCGTAGGTTTCTTGTTTTATCGGTTGAAAACATGTATTACGTGATGAATGCAATTTTACTTGATGCATGAAACGCCCAAAAGTCACATATAGACTTCTGTCAGTTGGACAAAATAAAGCACTTCGTTTATAAATACGCATGCCGAAATTTAAACTTGAACGAATTCAATATTGAATTTGGTTTATGCGTTAAACTAGTTAAATCACGGCAATACCCACCTGAATATTCATATTCACAGCGGTGCCATATCTCTGGAAAAACGTTGAAAGGGAGGTCAATCAAAACTTTGCAATGTTTGCGACTGATACTAATCGAATTAATGTTAAAATTGTCACGCGCTGATTGTTCATCAGAGGAAAACGAATGTATTGTTTCCACGGGCAACCCCAAAATAGTCACTTCCGTTACATGAGCGATAAAGTTTTTTTTTTTCATTATAGGCTGTCTTAAGGATAAACAATATAAAACCTCACTTACAAATTATTTTCTTATTAAGGGACCATTTTTTTTTATCTAAAGTAAATTAATTTGAAATTGGTTTACGCTGGAATTTACACAGAATTATTGACAGGTGTCACCAGTTTTCCGATAAATGTTCATTTCAGTATCGAAACTTGCGAGAAAAAGAAATCTTCTTTTAGTTTTCTTATTGAACTGTGATTGCATTTGTTGACATAAGAGAAAAAAAAGGCGAAAAGTTTAAAGTAAGTAAGTAAGTAAGTACGTTTACTCGAAAAAATTATTGTGTGCGCTCGTTGGCTTGCTGTGGATACGCAAAACATGTTGGCGGTGATTGTGGTTCGAGTACAGAACGACAAGCGAACGATCATGATGAGTGTGTACGACTAGCTGAATGCTGTAAAGATATCAAAGGCCACCTAAAAACTTGCTGTGTTTCTGATTCGTCATTAAATTAAGAGGCAACACTTTTGCTGGCTAGGGCGGGTAAGTGAAACTCAAGTTAATGCAGTTTTTGCATTGTTTACATAATCAATTTTATTTTATTTTGTCTCTGGACATTTTGTTTTCATCTTTCCCTGTTAAAGGTATATTTGATGAAGACGAGTCGAATTTAAATCTAACAATTTGCCCAAGACACCGCGACGCATTTGGGCTAAGGTGGCGAAAAAACAGAAAAACCTGCTCAATTCCGACTTCATGGGCAGCGCATAGAAAACCTAATGTAAAGGGGGAGCGAGGGATAACACTTGGGCAGTCCCGTCGCCTTTACAAAGTCAGCACAGTCATAATCCCTGTTGGTTCAAGTAAGTTTTTAAAACTTCTTGTGAGAAATGTTTCGACCTTCACTTTACCCTCACCCGTTGTTTGATAGCCTGTTCCAGGCGTTCGGTTAGTTGGGAAACGGCAAGCGAAAAAATGGGGAGGGGGTCTAAGGCGAGGGGGCGCTCGCTCTCCTCCCCGCCCCCCTCCCCTTATTTTTTTTTTTTTTTTTCGCTCGCCGTTTTTCGCGCTTCCCAACTAACCGAACGCCTGGAACAGGCTAGTTGTTTGATTGAACGCAAATATCCTTTGGTCTCGTCACGCCTTCCTTCCCACATTGGGGAGAAAAGATTGCGTGACGAACTTAAGGATTCAACGAAGGGGCTTTTATTTATTAGTGCTTTGAAGCCAATCTGAAAAATTACTCATAGTACCTTACAAATAACACCCACCTACCAATCCCTTTGATTGGTGAGAAAAATGTCACGTCCCCCATTTTATTTATTGTTTTGATGTAGTATTTTCCCAATAGTGTGTTGTCATGCCCCCCCCCCCCCTCCCCGGGTTAAGCTTCCCAAATAACATAAACCCACATATTCACACACACACTTTCGCTACTCTCCTCTGTGTACCATTAAAGGAAAGCGTTTTGTTTTTAAATGCTTGAAAAGGTTCTCCGATGTGGGTGGGGCGGGGCGCGGTGGATGGAGTGTAATTTTTGTATCGACTCGATTATGGAAAGTCTATTTTACACTGTATGAAACGTGTGAAATGGGTAGAATTGTAAACGGTGATCAATCAAAGAAATGTATAAAATAAATTAAATATGTTCTTCCTTACAAAAAAACACCTTAAAAAAACAACAGAGTGCAGTTAAAATAAATATTCAATCGATCGATCGCGATCGCGATGGGGGGGGGGGGCGATGATACCTTATTATAGAAAATTAACGCGTCATGAAATTAACGCGAATTTCAAAAATTCGCGTTAATTTAAGTCGCGTTAATTTTTGTTAACGTTAATTTCCGCACCGTTAATTAAGTGGAGCGTTAATTTCCATTTTCTCGTTACAGTTATTTTATCAGGGTGGTCATCTACCACTTTCACTGATACTGCAAAGAACGCTCGAAGTGGGAAAAATACCATGAACATTGTTTGTGTTTAAGATTATACTCCTACAAGTGTTGAAATAAACTTGTCCCAGTTGTGAACGTCGCGTTAATTTCCTTCATTTTGAAGTGTTACCCTCTCTTTCGCGTTAATTTCCTTTATTGGGAAGTAATTTTCCTTCAATTCGCGTTAATTTAAGTCGCGTTAATTTCCATACCTTAATTAACACTAGCGTTAATTTCCTATAATAAGGTAAGCGGCACTTTTGTTAAAGCTCGGCCTCTGCACTCCCCTCCCTCTTAGTAGTTATTTTAACACATTTGGGACCTGCCCAGGGTTTTTTTACCCTCTTTAATCATTCTCTTACCTTCATTTATCTGGCCACGTTCTGTTACGAGTTTGTTAGAAGTTTTAAAAACTTACTTGAACCAACAGGGATTATGACTGTGCTGACTTTGTAAAGGCGACGGGACTGCCCAAGTGTTATCCCTCGCTCCCCCTTTACATTAGGTTTTCTATGCGCTGCCCATGAAGTCGGAATTGAGCAGGTTTTTCTGTTTTTTCGCCACCTTAGCCCAAATGCGTCGCGGTGTCTTGGGCAAATTGTTAGATTTAAATTCGACTCGTCTTCATCAAATATACCTTTAACAGGGAAAGATGAAAACAAAATGTCCAGAGACAAAATAAAATAAAATTGATTATGTAAACAATGCAAAAACTGCATTAACTTGAGTTTCACTTACCCGCCCTAGCCAGCAAAAGTGTTGCCTCTTAATTTAATGACGAATCAGAAACACAGCAACTTTTTAGGTGGCCTTTGATATCTCTACAGCATTCAGCTAGTCGTACACACTCATCATGATCGTTCGCTTGTCGTTCTGTACTCGAACCACAATCACCGCCAACATGTTTTGCGTATCCACAGCAAGCCAACGAGCGCACACAATAATTTTTTCGAGTAAACGTACTTACTTACTTACTTTAAACTTTTCGCCTTTTTTCTCTTATGTCAACAAATGCAATCACAGTTCAATAAGAAAACTAAAAGAAGATTTCTTTTTCTCGCAAGTTTCGATACTGAAATGAACATTTATCGGAAAACTGGTGACACCTGTCAATAATTCTGTGTAAATTCCAGCGTAAACCAATTTCAAATTAATTTACTTTAGATAAAAAAAATGGTCCCTTAATAAGAAAATAATTTGTAAGTGAGGTTTTATATTGTTTATCCTTAAGACAGCCTATAATAAAAAAAAATAACTTTATCGCTCATGTAACGGAAGTGACTATTTTGGGGTTGCCCGTGGAAACAATACATTCGTTTTCCTCTGATGAACAATCAGCGCGTGACAATTTTAACATTAATTCGATTAGTATCAGTCGCAAACATTGCAAAGTTTTGATTGAGCTCCCTTTCAACGTTATTCCAGGGATATGGCACCGCTGTGAATATGAATATTCAGGTGGGTATTGCCGTGATTTAACTAGTTTAACGCATAAACCAAATTCAATATTGAATTCGTTCAAGTTTAAATTTCGGCATGCGTATTTATAAACGAAGTGCTTTATTTTGTCCAACTGACAGAAGTCTATATGTGACTTTTGGGCGTTTCATGCATCAAGTAAAATTGCATTCATCACGTAATACATGTTTTCAACCGATAAAACAAGAAACCTACGCAAAATAAGGAAAAGATTGTCACAACTCGTTATTAGCGGTTTCGTTGCGGCAAGGTCAAAGGTCGGGATTTTAGGAAGATAGCTGCATTTACTTCGCCGCCTCAGCGCTCGCGATTTTAATTACCCAAAAATTTTATTTCACAGATTTGTAGTTAAAAACATGCTCTTTCAGGCTGATAAAGCCGTTTTGGGCAAAACGATGTACCAGGAGGCTTTTAAAGCAGTTAAAAATATGGTAAATTTTGGCCTATTTTTAGCTGTCTTGAGGAAGCGACTTTCAAAATTTTGTAAAATATTTGCCTTCTTATCAAATTGCGATTTAATTATTTCTAAAGATAGTAGAATGGAGGTACAAATACGGTATGAAATTCGTTTTCAATGAAAAATTTTATTTTCGATTGGAGAAGCCTCCGAATTGACCCTACTTTTGTGTTCGATTTTGTCCGGTTTCGGGCTTTGGGAAGAAAAAAATTGTTAAAAAATCAAAAATTAACCGATTGATCTTAAACTTATATTTTTGTAACTAGTGCCCCTAGGGCTTTATTCAGGCCGAGTTTGAAGGAATTTCATTTTGGCCTATTTCCAAGTATAGTTGATATTAACGCGAAGGCGTTCTTAAGCTTCGAAAAAATCGGCATTTACGACTGAGGTTTTGAAATAAAATAAATGAGAAAAATTTCCGCAAAGGGTGGGTTAGTTTTTATGCAGGTTTTTTGACGAATTTAAGCTTGTAAGAGCGCTTCTTTGTTTAATGTTTTCGACTCGCATATATAGTACAATTACCTTATTCTCACTAAATTTCGCGAGTACTTAATTTCGCGAAAAATCAAGAGCCATATTTCGCGAGTACTTAATTTCGCGATTTTGAGAGGAAGCTACAATTGGAGTGCATTAAACTTCGCGATTTTTACCTATTCTTAAATATGAAGCTTTGACCTCGAAACTGTAACAACATAATTAATATGAAAGTCATCGTAAAAACAGCAAACAAAACAATCTACACATAACAAAACATAACGTATTTAACAGTCTAAATTCCTAATAGGTTCATCCACGACTGCAAGAGCGACATTTTGAGGAATTTGGCGACAGAGAACAGTTCGAAAAGTGCCACTGATAGAGTGGGAGATAACTAATGGACAAAATTAAACAAAAAACTCCTAAACATGAAGCTCAGACATGTTAGAATAACTATGATAAAACACACCTAGTTTCATTATTTTTTTATATTATCAGCACGATATTAAATTTCGCGATTTTTTAACTTCGCGTGTCCTACATTTCGCGAGTATTAAATTTCGCGTTTTTTTCAAAATCGCGAAAATCGCGAAATTTAGTACTCGCAAAATTAAGTGGGAATAGGGTATTTACATGCGGCGTGCAATTTATTGTCGTCGGAGAATCCACTACTGTTTCTGAAATGTAGCCGATAAAACTTTATTTTCTCCACTCACTGCTTCTCTCAACATTAGAACGTCAGATTATGACAGTAAAATAAAGAAAAGTAGTAAGAGCGGGCGAGCCCGTATTATTTCAATTTACTTCAAAGGTGATGTAAATAGTTCTTAACTCCAATTCATAGTCGCAAAATTCAACCATTTAATTAAGCAAGACTCCAACAACTTCGGGTAAACCCATGTTCACCTCATCCCACTCCCTGTGTGAATGAATGATTTCCTTTGTATAACCCCCAGGTGGGCCACCTTTACATTCCTTATAAGGAAAATGGCCACCTTTGGATCTTACGAGCTTCACACGAAAGAAGGGATTATCTTCCTACCCATGGTATTATACACATAGTCCCAAATGCAAATTAGCTTAGTGGTCCACATGTAGGAATACCTACCTCCAAAGGCATGAAATGGTGCTTTTTTCGGGGAGTGGCCAGGGGCACTCCAAATGCAAATTAGTTTAGCATCCAGGTCTTGTCGGTTGAATAAAAGCCTGGTTACCCATGTATTGTGATCGAACAACGACAGAAGTAAACAGAATAGTAAAGAAAAGACTTTAGTGGTAAGATATTAGCTTTTAACTTAGACAAACTCCACTTATCCTATAGCTCATGGTGAGTATTTGCATTATCCCCACGGTAGACCTTTTTTTCAAAGTAGGCAAAACCCTGACTCGTAATAAAGTTAAAACTTGGTGTTATCACACATTCATATTGAGTATCGTAATAATTGTTCAACAGTTGTCAGAAATAATACCTTTGTGCCATCAGTCTTCATGGCCAGCGTCCATCCACCACCTCCACATGCTCCAAGGCCAGAGCTTGTCATATGGCAGTACACAGGAACCTTCCCAGAGTCCATTTGGAGTAAGTAAGCTTTGTTTCCTTGTGACCTGATAAAAACCGATGCAGAATTCTTTAGTAAGCGGCAACAGTTTTAAAAAGCGCCACAACAATCTTCTTTTATGATAAAATGTTCGGAAAGCTAACTTGTCATTATCAGTAACCTGGTCACATTTTTTTCTTTTGTTTTGTGCGAACACGAGAAATATTTATAAAATTAGAAAACTATGCTATGTTAAGGACCCCACAAAAGCCATAACAAGGCGCTAAATCACAACCCTTTCAACGGAAAAAAAAAAAAAAAAATTTTAAAAATTAAATATATGTTTATAGTGGTCATGCACTTAGCTTCATATCTCAACGAGGTAGCTAGTTTACAGGCATGCCACTGAAACAGAGGAAACAAATAATTTTAAATGAACATAACAAGGTTAATTTTTAATAAGATCGCCGTAAGTGCAAAGGACAATACTGAAAGAATTAAAAAAATTTTGAACAGTCTACCACCTCCAGTTATACTCCGGATTTATATTTAATATTTTTTTCAAGAAAAAAAAGCATTATGGAAAAGTGAAAGTTGCCTCTCCAAACGTTTAGGTAAACAGTGGTAGAGGTACTGTGAGTTAAAATTTCCTTTCCTTTCTCGAAACTAACAGTACTGACGTTATTTAGCCTTAGAAAATACGAATTGTTTGTGTCAAAAATCCAAAAAAGCGACTCTTGAATTACTTCTTTGTCTATTTCGATTCTAACGATGGTTAAACTGATAAAACATTTTGTATGACTCACTTGTGATTCAAGTAAATGTCCCTGCACGAGGCGAAAGACGGACCTACCCAAGAAGAAACGCAATAAAATACAGTAAAGTGATTAGTTTAAAAAAAAATAAAAAGGAATTCTGATAAAATAAAAGGAGGAAGACTTCACCTGCGGAACTACCTTGAGAAGTTTTGTTCATTGCCGCAATGAGCAGCTCGAACTTCTTCTCTATTGCTGCCATCAGACTCGCTTCAAGAGATTTAATGGCTTCGTTGCAGTGTGAATCCTGAACTGCGTTGCAGATCACAACGTTGCCCGGTTTAGGAGGAAACAGGCCTGGCATGGATGAAATATTCCAACCATCAACCGCTCTGCTTACCGTTGCAATCAAGACCGACAGCACAAGAAGGGAAACCACAGTGGAGCGCATCGTGTCGAGTGATCTCTTCACAAGCAAAACTCCAGAATGACTATCGCTATCACTATTTAGTCCTAATAACTTCCCGTGCTCTTCGTGTGTCTATGTTTACAAATGGTCAAGATAAAATAAACACTTTTTTCTCCTTCCACATACTTCTACCAATCACGTTTTTCTCACATTGCTGTTAATTAAGATAATTACACAAAAACGAGCTTTCCGTGACAAGTGCTTTCGAAATTTTATTTGATTGTGTGAATGAACAGCAGGTTTGCTTTTTCAGGTCTACTTTTACAATTTTTTTCTCGTGTCAATTAATGAAGAAGTTTCCTTGACAGGATTTTCTTTAAATCTGCAACACTCTTAGAAAATTTAATCTGTAAAAAAGTGGATTTTTTTTTCTGAAACGCTATAGATCTCGTTATCCCTTGACAAGTTTTCAGTCCTTGTTGAGCCGTGCACACAAGCACGTTTTGTTTACTTAACAAGCTTTTACTTATCAAGTCACCTTATTTATAGATTGGCGCGTTGTGTCAAGGAAAAAATACCATAATTTACCGTGCACACGAGCAAAGAAAATTTACCATGTCAAAAGGAACATGCTCGTGTGCTTTAACAACTTTGATTTATTGGTTAATTGGTTGATAAACAAATCTGGGGTGTCGAAAAGCCCGCTTAATCGATACTTTTCCGTAAAAAATAGACATACTGACTATTTTTTAGCAATATTTCATTAAACTGTGAGTTACTTCTCTACTAAATGCAGTCTACAAGGGGTGACCGTAAAACGTGCGACATAAGATGACCACTCGCGCAACCCGGGGAGAAGGGCCACGATTTTATTTATTTAAGCACAAACTTCCCTGACTTGGAGGATATTCAGCTGGGAAACAATAACAATATTCCATATCAACCCAGAATTAAAAAGAAAATTTTGATGAAAACGTAAATAAAGTATATGGTAAAACATTTACTCGTTCTGTTTACTTTCTCTGGAGTATGTCCATTTAGAGTGCGTTTTATTTACTAATTATCTTTCCGTTGTTCCACATCGGCACGAAAAGACAAAATATTAATTTCATGACTGACTTGTAGGATATGTAGCTTGAATACAATGGCATTGTTCCATATCGACACGGAAATAAAAAGACAATTTATTTTGAGTATATACTGATTATATGAAAATTGATAGATGAAACGGGTTTTTTTTTGTGCTCTGCTTTGTTTGGCCATTTAGTGTGCATTAATTTATAAATTCTCTTTCCGAGACTCTGAGGTTATTCAGCTGGAATTGTTGACGTTGTTCAATATCGACAAGAAAAGATAAACTTCAAGATAGCATACAGATAGCGTAAAGTATCACAAATAAAACAAAAAGTTTATACACTTTTGGTGTGCATTTTACTTATTGCCTCTCTTTTAGACTTTTTCAGAGTTGGACGTTATACACCTTGAAAACACAAGCATCTTTCCATATATTGCATGAGATGACTGACTGACGCATCCTCAATAAACTCTTCAGTGTTTCAGTGTTTTTTCTCGTGTTAGTGAAGAAACCCTTTTAAGCCCTTTTAAAATGACTGGCCCCAAGGGAAACAGTGAGTATTTTTATCCCGAAACCCTCGATGTTTTCCGAGAAACATTATTTGGACAAAATTAATTTATTCATTGAAATTGTTAACACTACATAATGCATCGAGACCGTTAACCTTTTTAAATTTGCCTTGCCGATATATTATTTGAGTCAAATTAAATTTCTGCGTGAAGAAATATTCCCTTTTTGTATGTTTCAACTTTTGGCTCTCGAGTAGGAACAAAGAAATGAATACTAGCTTAGCTTTTGTCAACAACTTTGAATTGCCTCGCAGTGTGGAAGAAACGAAGTTAATCACCATATTCTCCTGAGTGAATTTGAAATCCTAGGGATGACTCAACTTGCAAAGCAATCATTGTGGCTTAGACCTGCGGATTTATCACCTCTCAACGGTTGCATGGCTTTTGTTGTTAAAACTCCCTGATGCTAAGCTCGTTGTGATTTTTGATGCTTTCATTACCAAATTAAAAGGCTAAAGGCTGAGAAAACCACCACTTACAAAAAAAAAAACAAATATTGACTGCTTTGCAAGTTGGAATATCATGTTTATTCCATCTCGGGAACTTCATTTTACTTTTTAGAAATACTACCCTATTTCGCAGCTTAAAAAGTGTACTTGTTTTAAAAAAAAAATCAGAATCCATTTATGGTAGCGGTGGCGGTATTGTAGGGTTAAATGTGTCGCGCTGCGCCACTCGTTGTCGCAGCTTCGCCGCGCGTTTGCTTATGCGCGCTTTAAAACCCAACAATAGCGCCAGCTACGCAGGCTAATAAACGGCTAATTTATTTAATTTAATTTACGGGTGTTCCAAACTTTTCCGACCTCTATCCGCTACCATGCTATTGCATTTAAAAAATAATTCCAAATGCTATCAGAGTTTATTTATATGGCTATGAGTTTACAGTATGGCTATGAACTGATTGCTCTTTGTATTATATAAATTATTACGTTCCACGTGACATTTTTTTGGTTTATTTGGGAGCGAAAAAAATGTTGTGTATCGTTTGATCGGTTACTGGAATATATTATATTATTTGCGCAAAATAAAACAACTTATTTATTTTGTCCCATGACCAGCTTTATTCGTTTAACATCATCTGTACTAAATGCTTGCTTACAGACTCCATAAAGTACCCTTTAGCATTGCTATTACAAATTTATAATTCCCTTTTATGTTAACGACCCTAAACGAAAATCAGCAAAAATTAACTTGCGACTGTCACTGGATCAGGATGTACCCCATGGCTTTAATGTGCTTGTCCCCGTTATCTGGTGAGTACGTCGCTTCGTTTCCACAAGTATTGGTGTCATCATGTTTTCCTCCTGTACCAAAACCAATTCTGGAATCACAGTTAGAGCAGTCATGCTCGTTGTTGCCCAGGATGCCGATTCTTGCTCTTGAATGTGGTACGTCTTTGCCAACAGCATTGAAGCCTTCCTTATTGCAGTTGGGTTGTAAGGAGGCTTGCGAGCCAATCAGCGTCTTCCACGTGTTTCGACCAAGTGAGGTGGCCCGGTATGTTCCGTCCGCAATCAGTGAGTATAGGGAGCTGGCGTTCTTGTTGATGACAATGAACTTGGTCTGACCGTCGAGTCTCATACCGAGACATATCTTGGAGAAGGGTGTGCTCCAGTAGGTTGGTAACTTGGTTTCTTGTGTGTCTAAGCCAGTCTTTCCTCCTGGAAGGTTAAAGTCCATCTTGTTGCTCCAGAGTTTGGAATCGTAATGAAAGGTTGACTGAAGAACGAAGATACATAAGACAACAGTTTAACAGAAAAATGACTCGTATATTGACAATTTAATCGGATCTCTGATCTCCGGTTGGGTTTTACAGTGATTTTTGCCAAACTGATTATTTCTTTGACTAAACATTACAGTCAAAACATCTCACGCGTTCCTCCCGGAAGAGGAGGGGGATTAATGAATATTCTATTCTAGAATTGCATATTGTAATGTTAAAACCGTGACTCAAATCAAAAATTCAAATGTTTGATTTGATTTTTTTTTTAATTAAACCTGATCAACTGGATTGTTCGCATTTTCTCTTCTTTTTATCCTGGAATGGAGAATGGGAGATGGGGAATTGGGGATCGGGAACAGTTATGGGGAATGGGGAAAGGGGAATGGAAAGTGTGGAATGTGAAATGAGAAATGAGGAATGGAGAAATTGAGGAGGAGGTTTGAAGAGTGAGGAATGGGAAATGAGAAATAAGTATGGGAAATAAAGAATTGGGAAATTTAAACTAACACCGCTTTATATTTAAACTAACGCCGCGCTCTTTTCGAGGTAGAAAGTGCGTCGCGTCTTAAAAAAGTACAGCCTAAAACACATTTTGAATACATTTTCTGCATCAGTTTTATGTAATTATCAACAATTTTATTACCGTGAACAGCAAACAAAAAGTGCTGCGTCGCATTTGTTATCTGATTCGTATCTGTTACGGTTGTCATTGCTGGAATTTTTTATTATTATTTAAGCAAGTTTGTTTGTTAATATCTGGTGCAAATACCCACTGTCCTCCAAAAAAAATAAAAATAAATAAATACTTTCATCGCTTAAAATAAGGGTTACTGGGACCAAGAAAACGTTGTTTTTCAGTGTTTAAGAAAACGATCGATATTAGACCGTATTTATTGGCAACAAACGCGTAGACTTGTCGCATTTCTTACGGGTGCCTAGTTTCAGACAAATTCTTCGATAACGTGCAAATCCCCTGGGTTTAAACATCAAAGCCTGTTCTGAAAGACTTACATTTTTCCCATCAATTTTCATGACCAGCGTCCATCCACCACCTCCGCATGCTCCAAGACCAGAGCTTGTCATGTGACAGTACACAGGAACCTTCTTAGAGTCCATTTGGAGTAAGTAAGCTTTGTTTCCTTCCGACCTGATAAAAAATCAAACATACCGTATTTTCTCGCCGGGTCTCGAATAAACGCCGGGTCTCCAAGGTAGAGTGGTAAGTAAGCCTTTCAGGTATTTATTCGAGGTGTAATATGCTTTAGGTATGATGGCAAGATACATTCATGTCACAAATAATGATTTAAAACCCTTGCTTAATAAACATTTTGCTCGAATAAACTGCAGCATTCAAATAAACGCCGGATCTATGGTGCCTAGTTTGAAATAAACGCCGGGGGCGAATAAACTGCACCATTCAAATAAACTCCGGATCTATGGTGCCTAGTTTAATTGAGAAAATATGGTAAGTTGCTTCTACAAAGAGCTGATAGGTTTCATGAAAGAAACAAGAATGCATGAATCCCTTTAATATAAGCTATGTAATGTATTCAATGTTAATTAGTTGGAACTAGAGTTTTCAGGTATAGCTGCTACGTACTAACGCTAGCTTTCCGCGTTTTGGGGATAATAGAAATAATACAACTAAAATTTTCAAAAAGCGAACTGCTTGCCTAGGTTATTACACCAAACTTGGTTGAAGTTTTAAATTCAATCCCTGCTTTTCAGTTTTAATTTTTAGTTCCTTTTTCCTCGCGTGCGCGTCAGTGACAAATAAATACACACATTTTGTGTCTTCCTTTCTTTTATGCGCTAAAATTATCATAAATCCTCTTTTTCAAATAAACATTAAATTTTGATTTTAAAAGGTTTCAGACATGGTCTTTTTTTCTATTCGTTTTTTTGGCTGCATGGTTTGATATCAAACTCCGATCAAATCGCACGAAATGCTTTGTCAGACAAATTAATTTCGCTAGTTTCTTTTAGAGGATACCGCACACCCCTACATGCTTAGCTTACGCCTTCAGCGCTTTTTAACAATCCGACATCAAAAATCATGGCTAAGGCCCTGTAGTCGACGAGTACAAGTACGATTTGGCCTTAGAAAACAGCCGCATAGAAATTAACTTTTTTGTTCGCCATGCCTAATAATGTACAAAAATGGAACTTACTTGCCATTTTCGTAAAGGTCCCTACACGAAGCAAACGACGGGCCTACCAAAAAACAGAAACAAACAAAAAAAAGTCATTCCAAAACGAAAGAGAAAAATAAGAATGAAATAGCATCTGGGAGACTGAATTTACCAGTAGAGCTTTCATGATAAGTCTTGTTCATTGCCGCCATGAGCTGTTCGAACTTTTTCTCCAGGGCGGCCACTAGAGTCGCTTCAAGAGATTTAATGGCTTGCTCAGAGTGAAAGTTTTGGACCACATTGCAGATGATTGTCCTGTCGCCCACTTGAGTAGTATTCAAACCATCAACCGCTATGCTTCCAATCGCAATCAAGGCCGCCAGCAGAAAAAGGGAAAGCACAGCAGAGCACATTGTGCCGAGTGATTTCGCCACAAGCCAATCTTCAGTATACTGGTAAGTTGCTATAACTTGCCGTGCGCTGCGTGTGTCTATGTTTGCAAATCGGTTAGGTAAAATGAACTCCTTTTTTTCTCCTGTCATCTTGTTCTACCAATCAGCTTTTATCGCATTGTTGTTTCAAGATAATTATACTCGAACGAGTTTTCCTTGACAAGTGCTTTTGACAATTATATTTGAGTGTGTGAATTACCAGCAGGTTTGCTTCGATTTGCTTTTACGAATTTTCATTCACAAGTTTTATTTGCTTGAGTAAATTAACAATGTAGTTCTCTTTACAAGGATTTTTTCAAGCTCCTACCTCTTCAAACAGCGTAATTTTCTAAAACGTGCAAAGATTTCGTTATCCTTTACAAGTTCAGTTTCAGCCCTTGTTGAGCTGTGCACACGAGCGCGTCTTAACTTAAAAAAAGTTTCCCTATTTATAAAGTGGCGCGACATGTCAAGAAAAAACTTTTCACAATTCGTTGTGCATACGAGCAAACGAACAAACTTGCCATGTGAAAACTTGTCAAATAGCACTTGCTCGTGTGTAATCAGCTTTACAACTTTGATTCCATTGTTTATTGTGGTGATTAGCAAATATGAAGAGGATAAAAATCCACTTGATCAATTATTTTCCATAAATTATTATTTTTTCAACAGAAGCATTAAAAAAGGCCATATATACGTTCTATTTTAAAAACAGGATTTGATTAGACTGTTTTTACCAAATGCAATCATCAAACGGTGACCGTGATACGTCCAACAGATAATGACTACTCGCGCAGTCGGGGAGAAGGGCTTCACAAAAAAAATATTTATTTAAACACAAACTTCACTGACTTGGAAGATAATCATTTGATAAACAATAAAACTATTCCATATCGGCACGGAAATGAAAAGATAATTCTCTTCCAGACTTTGAAGTTATAACACGAAAACCGCAGATAGCTAGTATATGGACAAAATAAAATTTTAGACCCAGCTTCCGTTAGTGATCTGTTTATTAGTTTGGCTATTTAAGATGCATTAAATTTTTAATTATTGATTCCCTTTTAGACGAAGAAGTTATACAGCTGTAAAATATTGACGTTTTTTTCAACTTGAACACGGAAAAGAAACGGCAAACAGTTAGCTTTAAGATAGCTTTAAAAATATAACAAACGTCGTTGATATGTCTAGATTTCAAGATAGAAGGCATGTTTTTTTTTTTAAGTAACCTCTTTTAGGACGAGAGCTTGAGCTGAACTGTAGGCGAAATTGCTTCAAATTTATAATACAGACCGCGTATTCTGTGACTACAATTGCTTAAAAGGGTCTACCGATTTTTGGCGTCCAAGCGAGAAACTAAATACTCGTACGAAAGACCGCATGAGTCGAGTTTTCTCGATTATAATGGATCTAAAAACTTTCAAAGCATTCATTATGGCTTTAGCCAGCGAATTCAGTAACGCGTTGTTCTCGGCAATTTGACGGTTGTTGCTTTGTAAACTCTCAGGTAACCTTCTGGCTCGCTGGGACAATTACGCGTTACGTTGTCAAATTAACTCGCCCGGAAAAAGAAGCCTTATAAAAGCACGCTGACCAAAATATATATTGACTGCTTTGCAAGCTGAGAGATCATGGTTTTTCAGTCCCAGGCCTTTTTATTCAAGGATGGCTCGAAGCTGTGATTTAAGTGGTAACTTTTTTTGTACTATATTGTGATCCGCATCACAGTTTTTGGCTAAATAAAATAAATTCCCGATTCACACGGTCCCATCACCAGTTTAAAAGGGCGCAGCGTGCAACGAGTTTGCGCCTTTTCAGCCACAAAAATGCTATAGCTAGACTTGAAAAAATATAAATGCTTGTAATTAACAATTAACTACGAGCCCGGTTTCGGCTGTCCGGGCGCGCCGGCTTCGCTCCGGCTCTGGCCGCTCCCCCCATGTGCACTGCTCAGTCCGCCTGCTCTCGCGCGCCGACTGTTTCTTCGGCGTGCAGGGGCCTCGTTCGCGCCATGCCAGCTGAGGTTACTAAAAGTACTTAAATGCTCTCAGTTTTAATTTTCCGAACTAAAATAAACCGCCAATGCTACTTAGTCCTGGGATGGACTAGCTGGAATGAGGTGGAACAGCAAGCAAAAGACCGAGAAGGTTGGAAGGCCTAGCCTTATACTCCACCAATAGGAGTGATGAGGATGAGAGAGAGTGAAATAGCTACTTTGTTCGTATTTTTCTATTTGTTTCTTCACGGAGCTTCATATCAGTAGAAAATTTGTTAGAGTCAAAATTTTCTTAGGCGTGATTTAACATTCTTCATCAACTGGACTTGGCGGTCAAAACTTGTGAGTATCACATAAAAGTATGGGAACCCTCAATTTTTGGGTCATAAAATCAAAATACTAATTTGTGCAATCACTATTATTGCTTCTTATGTCAAAATATGTAAGCTGTTGATTGTTTCCCTTACCCCCACAACTCCCCTACTCCCAAAATACCTGCCATTCTTTTACCAAACTCCCTGCTGTACAAAAGATCGTAACTTGTGCCAATTCTTCTCACTCCGCAGTTAAATAACAGTCAACACAAAAGTTGTCACCTACTTTATTTACGTTAATTTTTTGACAAATTTCCCGAAAATTATTGAGGACTCCCTTGTGAAAAGTCATCGCTTCTGCGTGCACTGCGTGCTGTTTATTTCAAACATAACTTGCAGACTTTAAAATGTCAATGGATGATTAGTTCACCGATCGCCTTTTCAAGACACCTACCATTTTTAAAACAACTTGGGCAAAGAACTATCATTTGGTTCTTATTTAACTAGTGATTGGGCAAATCCAGTAGTGGATAGCACACACCATATAATCAATGCCAGTAAACAACTCCGATTTTCCTTTACAAGAGCATTTGTACATAATCGTGCTTGTACTCGGGTCAACTCTTGCATCCTGAAAAACGTACTCTGCGGCTCCCTTTGTTGAACACGTGGCGGCAACAATTTTCATGCCCTGAAAAGAAAATGGTTAAAGTATTATTTTGCAAAATATTGGCGGTAAAATAAATCCCCTGCTCACCCAGTGAACTAATAAATCGAAGTTTTGGAAAAAGTGCGTCAATGGGTTTACTTACAGGGCGCAGATAAGTATTTTTTGACTGTAGTTTGGGCTTAATACTTCGTGCAATTGCAGCACAAATCGACTGATTCAAATCACTTGTAAGTAACCTAAGCATCACGGGATTATTAGTCGCCTGGTCAAATTCCATCCGCGAGGCGAAAGCTGCATACAATTGTAGGCGTATTACCAGTAGGCAGTTACAGCTGCTGCTATTCGGCCTTACAGTTATTCTCTATGTGCTCAGCGGGTTCTGGGTTTTATTTGCTTATTGTGTACACGTTACGTCAGGTACATACCGGATGTTCATCTTCTCGCAGAATAACTATCGCGGAAGCTGCTTCTCCAGCGGGAACCGGAGCTCCCTTTTTGTTCTTGTACTGACATAGAGTCATGTTACCGGACCCAGGCCTACCAGCTGGACCAGGAGGGCCTGGTGCCCCGGCACCACCTCCTCCCTTTGACGCGTTGTATCCAGGAGGCCCTCTGGGGCCCTCAGGGCCAGGGGGTCCTGGTGGGCCTTGAGAACCATTAAAGCCCATAGCTCCTATAGGTCCTTGAAGACCTGGTGGTCCTTGTGAGCCGTTGAAGCCAGGAGGGCCCCTTGGTCCTTGTGTTCCATTCAAGCCCCTAGGCCCTACAGGGCCTATTGGTCCTGGGGACCCAATTCCTGGTGGTCCTGTGGGGCCTTGTGGTCCAATGTCTCCTTTCCTGCCCTGAGGTCCAGTCTCACCTCGTGAGCCGTCTCGGCCGGGAGGACCTGGTTGACCGGGAGGTCCTGGTGGTCCCGTTCGGTTGGTATTCACCTTAAAGGGAAGTATTGTATTTAGTTGCCTTTAGCAAAGCAAAATTTATTATTTTCTTTTTCAAGTACTTCGCGATATTTGTTTCTACATTTTAATCTACGATTTTTTTTATACGAGTTTGGAAGTGTTTTCCGATGCTACAGGGCGACTCAATGCGATGAATTAACAATTCATATTATAGTACCAACCCACATGCTTTGCTTATTCGATCATAGTATTATCTATAAAACTATCAAGTACGGGAATTATTATTCCACTAAATTTTTCTTGCCACTCAGTTCCACCACAGTGTAACACGAAATACTACAGTGCAATTTTGTCTCAAATTTTCGGTTATCTTAACCACATTTGGTTAAATGGCGTCATGTTGGAATAGTAAAGTAATTTATTGCTACCTGCAACATAAATTTGCTTGCAAAGATTAAATTCCCGGTCTTCAACAATGGCTCCATGTGGCTTGTTCGGGCTTACTGGCATGGTTCTTTAGACTCGAGCTCCTTTATATGGGATTTAGGAACATTTTAAATATCGCTTTGGTCTTAAGGTTCCTTGCGAGCTGTTCTATGCGAGCAGAACAATGGTTCTTAAAAAAGGAGCATGGATGGAAGTAGCGTGGCCGAGCGTTAATCTTCAAATCCAAACGTACTGGGTCAAACCCCTTAACCTGTCATAAGCTGGGTAGCCTCGAGATCAACTACTTGCCTCGCCATGGAAATACCCAACTGAGCAAGATATTTGGAAATCTTACCAGTGTGGTCAGGTTTTCAAGGGCCTCCTTTTGCCGCCTTATTTCATCATGAATGAAACTCACATTCATTTGGCCAACTACCTTCCTAAGTTCGTTCAGCTGATAGCGAGTGAAGTTCAGCTCCTCTTTCAACTCTGCAATATGTGCTTTCGTCTCCTCGAATTCCACTCGCTGCACATACTTGGTCGATTCATTCCCTGTAACATAGGTGGAAAGAATGTTTTAAGGAGTCATCAAGGGGGTTGGTACGGTTCTAAATCTTCCCCTTTCTTCTTAGTTTGTTATCTAGACTATCAGTGGCTCTTACGTTATTTCCCTTTGCCTCCAATCGCTAGTAATGTATTTAACTGATATGTTCAGTGTACCTTAAGAATAAAATCACTTTTACCAATATTGCTGTAATCTGTGCCAAACACAAACGTTTTGCACTAAAACAAACATTACTTTTGGAGGCAATCTAGGCTTTTTCCTGATATCTTAGAGGAATAAAGGGCCCTGTAAATTTTGTTTTGTTTGTGAAGGACACCAAAACGGATGAAATAGCATGGGGAAGAATTTACCATTAGAACTCCCAGGAAATGTTTTGTTCATTGCCGCTATGAGCTGTTCAAACTTTTTCTCCAGTGCTGCCAACAGAGCCGCTTCAAGGGATTTTATGGCTTCGTTAGAGTGCGAATGTTGGACCACATTGCAGATGATTGCTCTGTCGTCCAATTGAGAAGAAATCTTGTTTGACACGGACGAAGCATTCCCACCATCTAACGCTATGCTTACAATCGCAATCAAGATCGTCAGCAGAAGAAGGCAAACCACAGTGGAGCGCATTGTGTCGAGTGATCTCGCCACAAGCAAACCGTCAGTACGATTACCAGTATCACTGGTTTGTCGTTCTGTCGTTCGTTTCGTGCCCTGCGTGTGTCTCTGTTTACAAATGGGTGAGATAAATGAACACCATTTTTTTCTCCTAGTTTAACCAATCACGTTTTCTTCACATTGTTGTATATTAAGATAATTACACAAGAACGAGTATTCTTTGACAAGTGCTTTTGACATTTTATACGATTTTGTGAATGAACAGCAGATTTGCATTTCAAAGTTTTCTTTCACAATTTCCTTCGTTTTGCTCGCGAAAGTTAAAACATTATAAACTGCAACACTCTATGAACAGTGGATTTTCAAAAACGTGCATAGTTTTCGTTATCCAAGTTTTAAGTCTGTTGAGCCGCGCATATGAGCACGTCTTGCTACTTGACAAACTTTTACTTAACAAGTCTCCTTATTTGTTGGGCGCGAAGTGTCAAGGAAAACTTTCACAATTTGCCGTGCAATGCGAAAACTTGTCAAATTAAACTTGCTTGTGTGTGATTAGCTTTACGCCTTTGATACCTTCGATTAATTAGTTAATTTACAGATCAGAAGCGGATAAAAAATCCCTTGATCAAAGCCTGCGTGCAGTCGTTTTTTTTTACTCTGGCAGGCTAACTTGATCAATACTTTCCCTTAAATTACGATGTATTTTTAAACAGGCTTTGGTTAGACTGCAAGTAGCCTCTTTACCAAACAGTGATCTTGAAACGTGCAATATAAAACAGACTACGTGCGCAACCCGATGAGAAGGGCTTCACCATAATAGTTATTTGTTCACAAACGTTACTGACTTGAAGTATATACAGCTGGAGAACAATGACATTATTCCATCTCGGCACGGAAATAGACGATTATTCTCTTTCAGTCGTTGAGGTTATAGTACAGCTGAAAAACGCTGACGTTTTTCCATATTTCACAAAAATTTAGAAAAATTCAAAACTTTTCAAGAGGATAGTATACCGATAAAATAAAAGTGCTAGATAAACCATTCATTTGTGATCTGTTTATTTGATTCTCTTTCGGACTTAGAGATTATACAGCTGGAAAACATTGACGTTGTTCCATATCGACACGGAAAGAAAAATAAACAATAAGAGAGCATACAGATATAGTAAAGCATCATATAAAACACACATTGGTGATATGTTTAGTTTGGCTATTTAGCGTGCATTTAATTTATTAATTCTCTTTCAGACTTAAAACACGCGTCGTTAATCTGTTTAGTGTGGCCAGTTTGATGAATGCATTTATTTAGTCAAAATATCCTCTCACGTATTGTAGAAACAATTATCCTGGAAAATTTTTTCAAGGCGCACTCGCAAACCCGGACGCGTCGAGTTTTATCCGCGGTATAAAATTTTGGTCTGCAGTCTGCACGCAATAAAGTTTGTATTTTAACAAATCGAACACGTTTTTGCCCCTTGTTTCTCATTTTATTTCCGATTCGCTGTTTCAGCTAACCTGTTAATTCAGTCTACTCTCTCTTAACGGGTACCTCTTTAGACGGAAACTTCTTTAAAACGGACGTCTGGAGATATGATCCCCGCCGTTCTTTAATCATTTTACTATACATAACTCTCCTTAATGCAGATTCCTCTTAAACTGTCAACGGACACTTAAAAGCAGTCAAAGTAAAAAAAAAATGAATTATCAATGAATGAATATGTGGAAGATGACAAGAAAAGGTTCTTTAGGCGTGTTCCAATGGAAAATGATAAAGAAAGGACTGGGCCTGTTCCAAGTTCTGCCAACTGTAATTTCAAAATAAATTACCGACAAAAAAAAAAAATTCAGTATGACGCCATGTTTGCTCTAAGTTGTGATCGAACTAGTAACTCTTTGTAATATATCAACTGTTTATATCGATCCTTATCACATGTAGGTTTAGTTGTGGTTGTTTTGCGTTGAAAAAGGCGACCTTTGTACTTTGGACGGGTTACTTGATGACTATTACTCGCGCCAATCACTAAGTCACTCTGTCCCATAACAAGTTTTATTTGTTCAACATCAACTGTATTACAAGCGTTTTGCAGCTTCCAGGACATGCATTTCATAAGTATTACAATCTGTTTTTGAAAAGTTATGATTTAAACTGAAAAAACTAATACAATTAAAAAGTGACATTTTTTGTTATAGCATTGTCCTTGTTTAAAAGCAGCAAAGCTTAACTTGCAAGTGTCACTGAATCAAGATATATCCCATGGCTTTGATGTTCTTGACTCCATTATCCCCTCCGGCTACTGCCTCGTTTCCACACGTGTTGGTGTCATCCACAGCCCCTCCAGTACCAAACCCGATTCTGGAATTGCAGGTTTTGCAATCGTTTTCGTTGTTTCCAACGATACCGATTCTTGCCTTTACATG
Organism: Oculina patagonica; assembly: GCF_052425735.1. NCBI lineage: Eukaryota > Metazoa > Cnidaria > Anthozoa > Scleractinia > Oculinidae > Oculina > Oculina patagonica. The sequence goes on along the minus strand of NC_135770.1, from coordinate 18,823,714 downwards.
CAGTGGAGGGTGTACATTAAACCCTTCCATGTTACAATTGGATTGTAAGGAAGCCTGTGAGCCAAGGAGTGTTTTCCACGTGCTACGACCTACTGAGGTAGCGCGGTAATTTCCGTCGGCAATCAGTGAGTAAAGTGAGTTGGCGTGCTTGTTGATGACAATGAACTTGATCTGATGGCCGACTCTCATACCGAGGCAGATCTTGGAGAAGTGTGTATTCCAGTAGGTCGGTAGCTTGGTCTCTTGTGAGTCAAAGCCAGTCTTCCCTCCTGGAAGGTTGAAGTCGATCTTGCTGCTCCAGAGTTTGGAATCGTAATGAAAGGTTGGCTGCAAAAATTAAAAAAGAAACCAGTTGGCTGATTAGCAAAAAAAGGAAACAAATAGTTGACACAAGGAAAACTATGCAAAAATTGCAAAATATCTTTCGGTTGCATTTGAGCAATGTTTTGCGTGCATGTCAAAGGTGATGATTTTTTTAAATGAAAAAGCCTGACTTTTTCAGGATTTCTTATCGCAACTGCTTAAGTTGTGTTCATAACTGCGAGGATCATCTCTTCATTTATTCTTCATCCGCAGTTCAAATATATAATTTCATATATTCATATTTTCATCTTACGATACTATTTAGTTACATGCATCTTCAGTCTTCCTCGTCTCATAAACATGCTTTAGAAATACCTGAAAACCACTACCAGTGTTTGTAGAAGTGCTCAAAAATTCCCAATTGTTAATTCCAACCAAAATTAAAGTCTAATAAAACTTTACCACATAATGAATATAATTGAGTTTACTTCGCGATAGCCTTATGCACAGACGTGATACCTTAGTGCCGTCAATTTTCATGACCAGCGTCCATCCGCCACCTCCGCATGCTCCAAGGCCAGAGCTTGTCATGTGACAGTACACAGGAACCTTCCTAGAGGCCATTTGGAGTAAGTAAGCTTTGTTTCCTTGCGACCTATTAAATATATATACGTTAGTTGCATCTACAGTACACAGAAGTTGTTTGTTAAATCTGATTCATACATGTAGGTGGCTTTCATACAAGTTCTATATCGATCACTGAAATTGTAAACCATATTGATTATTCGGTTGTAATAACTTCAACGTTTCCGAGTTCTGGAACGATAGTGGGGTCTCGGATTAAATGTAATGGCACATTACAGAAATCATCCTACTGAAAATATAGAAGGTGATTTATTAAGCATGGGTTCAAAATTTAATTTTAAGACTTTCATTAAAGTTACCAAAATAATTACGACAAACGTTATAGCTTTTTAGGTCTCGCATTTTTGATTTTTATTCCTTGCTCTCAATTTCGGCCTCAACTAGTTTTTGTTCTCATTTTATTCGTAAACCAAAGTTTTTTACGAAAGTTAAAAAATGGAGTTATAATCGAAAAGTAAAGACGATTTGCCTTCCTAAAAGAACTATAAAAATGAAAATTTTGTTCGCTTTGCCGAATGATGAAAAAGCTGTCACTAGAACTTACTTGTGATTTTCGTAAATATCCTTACACGAAGCAAATGACTGACCTGCCCCAAAAAACAAAAAGAGACAAAACAGTTATGCCACAAAAGCAAGACACAAATAAAAATAACATCGGGGAGACGTTACAGTAATGCAAAGGAATTTCGACGAATTTCCTGGCTTTTCGGAGCTTTTCGAAGAAATTTCGCTCGCAGCGATATTTCTTCGAAATTTTAGCGAATTATCGTGACACCTATCGTTTGGTACGGCGCGAAATGTCGAAGGCGTAGTTCGCTCACCTCGACAATTCGCTGCGACCTTTCGCACGACATTTCTTTCTGTCGGTCTTTGTGTTTACGGCAAAGTTCACTGTGAAAATACACGATCTTACGTTCTCCACAGCTAGCTTGAGAACATAGGCGAAATCTTTTTGTAAATTCATATTACAATCTATACAAACTTACCTGGCTAGTTTCCAGCAAGAACTTAACCTGTTAGCAAGAACTTAACTGTCAAAGCGATTCCACAAAATGTGACCTTTCGTGAAAACTTTCCTTTAATAGGACTTGCCATTTTGAACAAGCTCACTCTTTTTGGGAAAAAGTGAACAGCTCTGCTCTTTCAGTTTGTAAGTTCTTAACTTCATTCAGCATTTTTCTCTTTTCCAAGGCAAGCGAGATGTTGATCAAGTCATTGCGTTACGCACCCGCATTTGTTTACGACTTGCACAGACAATTCCGTCTGTCGCTTTTTTCCGCCAAAAACGACTTCACATTTCTCTCAAAAGACTGACATTTTCGAATGTAAATTATTCAAGTTTTTTTCTGATTCAGGTTTCAGATTAGAAATAAACCATTCGACATCGTCTTAATCAGTGTTATTTTATTCAATCGACTGTTTTTGATTGCTGTCATTCGAGGCCGTTCGATACTTCGAAATGCGGATTGAAGTGTTTTACGTATAGCGATGCTGTTTGCTTACCATAATTCGTTGAATTATCGGTCTTTTTCTAGCGAAATATCGCTCAAAGCGTCGCGAATTGTCGTTGTGGTAACGACAATTCGTTGAATTATCGGCCTTTGTTCTTGCGAAATATCGCTCAAAGCGTTGCGAATTTCGTTCCGAATTAGCGAGCGATAATTCGAAGAAATGTCGGGAAAACAAAGAACGAAATTCGCGCTTTTCGTTTGCATTACTTTTGCACAATACTGTACCAATAGAACTCCCAGGTAATGTTTTGTTCATCGCCGCTATGAGCTGTTCAAACTTTTTCTCAATTTTCTCCAGTCTTGCATTAAAAGTCGCTTCAAGAGATTTTATGGCGTCGTTAGAGTGCGAATCTTGGACCACGCTGCAGATGATTGTCCTAGCGTCCACTTGAGTATTCCCACCGTCAACCGCTACGCTTCCAATCCCAATCAAGACGGACAGCAGAAGAAGGCAAACCACAGTGGAACGCATCGTGTCGAGTGATCTCTTTACAAGCAAAACTTCAGAATGATTATCGATAGCACTCGTAAGTCGTTATAACTTCCCAACCCTGCGTGTGTCGATATTTACAAATTTCTGAGGTAAAACAAACACCAATTTTCTCCTGTCATCAAGTTCTACCAATCCCGTCTTTGTCACATTGTTGTTTATTAGGATTAACTACGCAAGAACGAGTTTTCCTTGATATTTGCTTCTGACAATTTAACTTGATTGTGTGAATGAACAGCAGGTTTGCTTTTCTAAGTTTTCTTTCACAAGTTTTATTTCCTCGTGTACTGAAAAAGTAAAGTAGCTTCCTTTACAAGGATTTCTCTCTAACTGCTGCCCTCTTGAAACACCGTAATTTTCTAAAACACCATGCATAGATTTCGTAATCCTTACAAGTTTTCATCCCTTGATAAGGCGTGCGCACGAGCACGTTGACACTTGAAGTCTCCTTATTTATAAAGCGGCGCGACATGTCAAGGAAAAACTTTCCAAATTGAACCCTGCTTGTGTGTAATTAGCTTTACAACGTTGACTCCTTCGATTAATTGGTTGATTAACAAATCTGAAGCATAAAATCGTAAACAAACGTAGTTTTGTGACGTGCTTTGATAAGATTGTGAGCCACCTCTTTACCAAAGGCAGTCGTCGAATGGTGACCGTAAAACGTGCGACACAAAATAACTACGCACGCAACTTGAGCGTAAAGTTCTATACTGGCTTAGAGGATATACAGCTGGAAAATAGTGACAGTTTTCCATATCGGCACGGAAATTAAAAATAAAACTCTTGAATAAAGTATAAAACATGCATTGGTGATAATTTAGTTTGGCATTTTTATTTTTCGGTCCTCTTTCAGACTTGCAAGTGAAACGGCTAGGAAACACTGAAACATACTAAACATATCGGCTCGGAAAGACAAGACAGTATCTAAGATTAAGTGCTAGATAACACACGGAAAGAAATAAAAAAAGCTTCAAAAAAGTATAATGATAAAAATACATCGTTGATCTGTTTTAACAGATAACGTTTGGTCAGTTTATTGAGTGCACGTTTTTAGTAAACTCTTTCAGGAAATGCGATTTATCTGATTTATGTCGAGACTGCTTCCAAAAAGCCATAATGTCCTCCCATGCAAGTTGCGCCGCATTATCGATTTACCTTTCTTTCAAGACTTGTAAAGCAATCATCGCGGCTTTGCCCAGCGGATACATCACATGTTGGCGTTCAGTGCCCTGGTTTTTGCTTACATTCCCTTGTACTCTGCGTCAGCTTGCTTCATTGGTTAAATTTCTCACATGAAAAGACGCCTTGTAAAAATTCCGCTGACCAAAACAGAAATTGACTACTTTCTAAGTTGTGAGATCATGATATCTCAGTCCCGGGGGAAGTTATAATTACCTCCTCTTGTCATTCCGTTTCATTTGAGTATAACGAGATAGCAAATTTGCTTCTATGTTAAAAAATGCCGAGTTGTCCTGTGAAATATGACAAGTGAAGTATTCATCTGGCAAAGAACATTTCATCTCAGACCATTTCACCTTTATAATTTTATCACCAAACTTACCATTATCCTTCTTCATTAGGACTCGTGTCACATATGATACTAGTAAATAATGGGTTTGACTCCCGCCGGGCACTTAGATTTTCTTCTTTGCCCAACGCTCATGACAAGTGAACATTTCATCTTTATCATCTGGTAGTGTTCCAAGATTGGCTGCCGAGCTGTAATTTTAAAATAAACGGCGACAAAGCTACTCGATTTTAAGAATACCAGGCTTCTTTAGGCACTGGGCTAACTGTTCGTGAACATATCAACTGAGGAATACGATTCTCAACACACTATTTGAACACACTATCTGTGGTTAATTTGAGCACTGGTTACTTTTAAGAACTTTTACTGGCGCAAAGCTACCTTTAAAACATAAAAAAAGTAATGATCATTCTTTCCCATCACCAGATTTATTTGATTTAGATCAAATGAACTACATGCTTCTTTAAAGCAAGTGCAATTAAAATGTGACAATTCTTTCTTATGTAATTGTCCTTTAACATAAAGCATCAACATTAACCAGCGGATGTCACTGAATCAGGATGTATCCCATGGCCTTGATGTGCTTGTCGCCATTATCTCCCCCCGCTACTGCCTCATTTCCACACGTGTTGTCGTTAGGAGATCCTCCAGTACCAAACCCGATTCTCGAATCGTTGCTGTTGCATTCGTTTTCGTTGTTACCAAGGATACCGATTCTTGCCTTGGGTCTCGCGATCGATGAGTGAGTGTGTGCGTTGAAGCCTTCCTTGTTGCAGTTGGGTTGTAAGGAAGCCTGCGAGCCAAGGAGTGTCTTCCACGTGTTACGACCCAGTGAGGTGGCGCGGTATTTTCCGTCGGCAATCAGTGAGTAAAGAGAGTTGGCGTTCTTGTTGATGACAATAAACTTTAGCTGGTTGCCGATCCTCATACTAAGACATATCTTGGAGAAGTGTGTATTCCAATAGGTCGGTAACTTGGTCTCTTGCAGGTCTAAGCCAGTCTTCCCTCCTGGAAGATTAAAGTCGATCTTGTTGCTCCAGAGTTTGGAATCGTAATGAAAGGTTGGCTGAGTAAGGAAGAAGAAATAAAAAGCCAGTTGACACAAGAACTAGACCAAAACAGGCAATATCCAGATTATCCAGACCATTGCCTGGATTTGTTACAAAATTTACACCTAGCGTTAACTGCTTTACAGTTACTTTAACAACAGTTTTATTTTTCAGCAATCGTCATTACACGTATTCATGTACATCTACATCTACATTAAGTAAAGAGGTAATAATGGTGATTAATGTAGCTTAAAAAATTTCAATGGAGTATGAATTAACTATTTCCGCTGGAGAGGTAATTTTTAAATCAGTTGCCTAATGGTCCATGGGAAAAACAAAAAATAAAAAATGTCTCAAGTAGCTCTAAAAGGTTTGTACTTATAACCGTGGCTACCTCGACACGGTCATAATCAATCCCAGTGATATATGCCATACAGCTTTAATATTCGCAAAATGATACCTTGGTGCCATCAGTCTTCATGGCCAGCGTCCATCCACCACCTCCACATGCTCCAAGGCCAGAGCTTGTCATGTGACAGTACACAGGAACCTTCCCTGAGTCCATCTGGAGTAAGTAAGCTTTGTTTCTTTGTGACCTGGAAAACATTTTACATAATGAACTTATTAAATGGCTAAGCCCACAACGAGTCCCTTCCTATCTCAGTAGGATCTCAGTAGTTACTGGGGGGTCATTCGTTCGATTCCTGACGAGGACTCAGATTTTTGCTTTGTTACACGCTCGTTTAAATGAGCTTTTCATCTTAAAACCGACGTAAAGTTTCTTAGCAAAGCAGGAATAATAATTGACCATCAAACTGACAAAAGGAAAAGGGACAAAACAAAGGACAAAAGGACATTGCTGAATTTTCTGATATTAAAATAAAGTGTGTGCTTTTTTTACTTCAAAAACGCGAAACAGCCTACCACATATCGTGTCAACTATATATTATATAGAAGGTATGTTTTCAAAGTAAAAGCTTGAAAATAAGCTTGAAAAGTTCCAAGAAAACATCGAAAGTACGATTTGCCTCTCTAAACTTTTCTGTTGCTCCAGTTATTCAGCTAGAGTCACGAGGAAAAAATCTTCGCTAATTTAGCTTTAAACAATACACAGGTGACAATGTGTGACAAGAAAGCCCCTAACTTCTTCTTTGTTTCCCGTGAGTCTTTTGATGGTTAAACTAATATAAAATGCTACATAACTCACTTTTGATTCACGTAGATTTCCCTGCACGAAGCAAATGACTGACCTACCCAAGAAGAAATACAACAAAATACATTAAAATGTTGTTAAAGACTACAGAAGGAATTCTGATCGATAATATAGAACAGGGGAAGAATTTACCAGCGGAATTCCCATGAGAACTTCTGTTTATTGCTGCCATGAGCTGTTCGAACTTTTTCTCCATTTTTGCTTCAAGAGATTTAATGGCCTCGTTACAGTTTGAATCTTGAACCACGTTGGTTATTACCACGGAGTTGCCGTCCCGATTAGGCGGAATCTTGTTTGACACGGTCGAGGTATTCCCGCCGTCCACAGCTACGCTTAAAAATGCGATCAAGACGGACAGCAGAATAAGGGAAACCATAGAAGAGCGCATCGTGTCGAATGAACTCGTTACAAGCAAAACTTCAGAATGATTATCGATTTCACTGGTAAGTCTTAATAACTTCCCTTGCCCTGCGTGTGTCCATGTTTACAAATGGCTGAGATGAAATTAACACTATTTTTTCTCCTGCCATCTATAATTTCTACCAATCACGTTATTCTCACATTGTTGTTTATGAAGATATTTACACAAGAACGAGTTTTCCTTTATAAGTGCTTCTGACAATTTAACTTGATTGTGTGAATGAACAGCAGGCTTACTTTTTCTAAGTTGTCATTCACAAGTTTTATTTCCTCGTGTAAACTAATAAAGTAGTTGAAATCCTTTAATAGGGCGTCTTTCAAACTGCTACTCTCTTAAAACACCGTAATTTTCATCCCTTGATGAGGCGTGCACGCGAGTACGTTGACACTTGAAGTCTCCTTATTTATAAAGCGGCGCGACATGTCAAGGAAAAACTTTCCACAATTTGTCGTGCACGCGGGCAAAGAAAACTTTCGATGCGAAAACTTGTCAATGGAACTTGCTTGTGTGTAATTAGCTTTACAACTTGGACTCTTTTGATGAATTAGTTGATTAACAAATCTGAACCATAAAATCATGATCATACGAACTATTTTTAAATACCCCTTGATTACACTGTGAGCTATAGCTACCTCTTTCACTACATAAGGCAGTCGTCGACTTGCAAGTAAAAATGCGGGGAAACATTGACATTATTCCATATCGGTTCGGAAATTAAAAAAATTCTCCTCCATACTGTAAGGCTATACAACTGGAACATGGAAGTTTATTATTTTAACAAAGAATACAGTATATAAAATTAAGTGCTAGATAAAACATTCACTGATTATGGCCATTGACAGTATAGTTAATTTATTGATTGTTTTGGTTATACAACTTGAAACATTGATGTTTTTCATATATAAACACGGAAAGAGATGAAAATTTTAAAATTCATGGTTGATTTCTTATGTCTTGTCAGTAAGAGCTCACTTTCTTTAGTAAGCTCTTTCAGGACATGCGTTTTATCTGATTTATGTCGAGACTGATTCAAAAAAGCCACAATGTTCTCCCGTGCTAGTTTCACACTTGCACCGCAGTATAGCTCATTATAAAATAACTCAGATACTATGCACGCTCTGATTGGTCAAACTGGTAAAAAACCTATGTACTATTGAACCGAAAAACTCCCGCTTCCAGAGAGCATAGTTGATTACTTTCAAAGTTGTGAGATCATGATATCTCAGACCCAGGCCAGTGAAGTCGCTCTTCCTCGTTTCATTTCGTTTGATACCATTTCCTTTGAAAGTCCGGTTAAAAATAACGGAAACCGATAACAAAATAAAGCCACAATTCTTATGGGATGTAAAATTGAATTAATCGTGCGATTTTGTATAAAAAAACTGGAGAAAAAAATGAAAAATATCAAAAAGACGATTTTTTGACAGACCTACTTCTAACAAGAATCAACTGAAAATAGCTTTAAACCAGATGGTTAACGTTTGGCTAAAAAGAAAGACAAAGGCTTTTAGACGTACCCGGTAGCGTTAATATTTCATTTTGGAATTTTCAACAAGAAGTGCGTTATGTTGAAGCGTGACATCCGATATACAATACTCGACCGTCAGTATTAAAGGTCAAAGGTGCCTTGATCACTTTTTAAAGACTTTGAAGGTAGAGATGTCACAGTTGTTTTCATTCTACTACTAAAACTCATAAAACATAACGTGTCTCGTTCATTTATAACTCCTTATGGTCATTTCTTACTGCCCAGCAGTTCTATTTTCCCCTGTGGTCTAAGCGAGGATTCCTTGTTCAGTTAAACATTTGGAAAACGCGTATAACTGTTAACGGACGTAATTTTAATCTCTCAAGTGATAAGTAATTTAAACAATTCTTCCACGTCCCATTCCCCTTCCCCCATCGAGGCAATTTCAAGTGGGTAATGAAAGATGACCAGTCTTAAGCCAGTCAACATACGTGACCTTCAATGCCCTACATAGAAAAAAACGCGAGGTGGATTATGAACCGGAGGCACCAGACCCCACCCAGTTAATTTTGACAATCCAGTACACATAGTTGCATACAAACATTTTTGCAAGGGATGAATAATCAGCTACTGAAAGTTTCAGCATTAAAGCATCCTCTTTTCAAAAATAAAAACACGAGGGGAAGTGGTATCCTTGTATTTGGATCCGAGGGTTAATTTGCACGGAATTCAAATCTTAGCTTTTTATTTTGGCCTTGATACTTGCGATCTATAACTCGCTCTCGCTTAAAAAACATTCACTCCGTCCCATCACCAGTTTTATTTGTTTTACATCAATTAAACTGCATGCTTCTATATAGCCCCAGGAAATGCATTTAGTCTTGCAATTAAAAAGTGGCTATTCTTTCTTATGTAATTGTCCTTTCACAAAAAGCAGGGAACTATGAATCAAGTGTCACTGAATCAAGAGGTATCCCATGGTTTTGATTTTCTTGACTCCATTATCTCCCCCTTCTGCCTCGTTTCCACACGTGTTGGAATCATCAGTACCCCCTCCTGTACCAAAACCGAGTCTGGAATCGATACTATTGCAGTCGTTTTCGTTGTTACCAAGGATACCAATTCTTGCCTTAGGTCTAAGTGCATGAGTGTATGCGTTAAAACCTTCTTTGTTGCAGTTGCGTTGTAAGGAAGCCTGCGAGCCAAGGAGTGTCTTCCAAGTGTTACGACCCAGTGAGGTGGCGCGATATTTTCCGTCGGCAATCACTGAGTAAAGTGAGTTGGCGTTCTTGTTGATGACAATGAACTTGATTTGATGTCCGAGTCGCATACCAAGACATATCTTGGAGAAGGGCCTACTCCAGTAGGTCGGTAACTTGGTCTCTTGTGTGTCAAGACCAGTCTTCCCTCCTGGAAGGTTGAAGTCGATCTTGTTGCTCCAGAGTTTGGAATCGTAATGAAAGGTTGGCTGAGTAAAAAGAAAAAAAGGAAAACAGTTATCGAAGACTAAGCAATATACAGACAGCTGGGTAAATTACTCTATTAACCAGACCACTAAACTAACTATTTTGTTTTTGATAAACATTATTATACGCCTGAATAGCAATACAACAACAACAAGCTTTATTTGCATGACTGTAAATTTGTCACAGTATTGCGAAAGCGTACAACTTATTAAGTAATAATAATAATAAAATAAAATAAACTAATAAACTAATAAACTAATAGAATAATAAAATAAAATGATAAACTAAAACAGTACATCTAAAGTAATATGCATACATGATACCTTAGCGCCGTTAATTTTCATGACCAGCGTCCATCCACCACCTCCACATGCTCCAAGTCCAGAGCTTGTCATGTGACAGTACACAGGAAACTTCCCAGAGTCCATTTGGAGTAAGTAAGCTTTGTTTACTTGAGACCTAATAAAAGTAAATATATTCTTTTTTAACCGAAAACTGAAATAATTATTGACAACGGTCGGCTAAAATATAAGTAATTAGTGGAAAAAAAATGCCAAAGGACAAAAGGGGATAAACAAAGAACAAACGGACAATGCTCTGACTATGATACTACAATAAGATGGTTTCTCTTTACTTCAAAAATGCCGAAGAGACTACCACTAGTCGTGTTAACAATTGTATTAACTCAATAGTAGCTATGTTTTTCGAAAGAAATCGTTGCTAGTTTAGCTTTAAACAATACACTTCGTATGTGACAAAAAAAGTCCTTGACTTCTTCTTTGTCTACCATGAGTCTTATGATGGTTAAACTAATTACTCACTTGTGATTAACGTAAATGTCCCTGCACGAAGCAAATGACTGACCTACACAGGAAGAAATACAACAAAATACATTAAAGTGATGCTTAAAACTACAAAAGCAAAAATAGAAAAATAGAACGGAGAAGACATCACCAGCGGAATTCCCATGAGAACTTGTGCGGTTTATTGCTGCCATGAGCTGTTCAAACTTTTTCTCCATTGTTGCTTCAAGAGATTTAATGGCTTCGTTACAGTTTGAATCTTGAACCACGTTGGTTACTACCACGGAGTTGCCGTCCCGATTAGGCGGAATCTTGTTTGACACGGACGAGGTATTCCCACCATCCACAGCTAGGCTTAAAATTGCGATCAAGACGGACAGCAGCATAAGGCAAACCACAGTGGAGCACATCGTGTCGAGTGATCTCTTCACGAGCAAAACTTCAGAATGATTATCTATATCACTGGTAAGACGTTATAGCTTCGCACGATCTACGTGTGTCAATGTTATCAAGTGGGTGAGTTAAATCACGTTTTTCCCGCGTTGTTGATAAGAAAGATAATCACACTAGAACGATATTTCCATGCCAAGTGCCATTGATAATTATTTTAGTTGTGTAAGTGAACAGGAAGTTTGCTTTTCTAAGTCTCCTCATACACGTTTTATTTGCTAGTGTTAATTAACAAAACGTTTCCCTTTTCATGGGTTTCTTTATAACTACTTCTTAATAAATTTCGGTATTTGCACGAGAGCACGTTTTGCTGCTTGACAAGTTGCTTTCAGTGCTCCGTCCTTACGGCTATCTTTCGACATCAAGGCGGATCAAAATCCACCAATCACAGCCCGCTAGCAAGACCTTCTGAACTTGTGGATATATTTGCATGAAACAAACACCGGTATGCATCGGTTTTGGCTTATTTCAAGCAGCACGTCCAAAGACGATGTCGCACGATCGATGTCGAAAAGATAGCTGCTGTGCACGTAACACTGCGTTCAGGTGTAACATGATTGTCTTCGCGAGACGTGCAAAGGAAAACGTTTTCACAGTTTGTCGTCAGTGCCATGTGCCACTTGAAAACATGTCAAATTGAACTTGCTCGTGTATAATTAGCTTTCATATTTGTTGGCGGTGGTTAATAAGGGGCAATTTACAGATCAGAAGTTGATAGAAGAACCCACTTGATCAATATCTTTTCTTAATTAAAAAGAACCTCCACTCTTACGACAAGTTGACGTTGAATTGTTTAAATTAATGCCTAAATTCCAAATTTTACAGGACAAGGGAGAAAATAACATTTAATAGTAACAAAAATGGAAGAGATTATCGCCTTTAAATTTCCCTCGCGCCGCCATTTTGGATTTTATGACATGTAATGTTTGCCGCTATTGTTCGGAAGCAAAGGATCTTTTGTGTGAAACAATAGACCATTGCACGTCATAAAATCCAAAATGGCGGCGCGCGGAAAATTTTAAAAGCCATAATCTTTTCCATTTTTTGTTACTATAAAATGTCATTTTCTCTTGTCTGTAAAATTTGGAGTTTGCATTGGGCATTATTTCAAGCAATATTAATTTTGTCGTAAGAGTGGAGGTTTCCTTTAAGGTGGCTCAAACAGTTTCCTGCATTTTTCAGCACCTTGACTTTGACGAATCAATACTACGACTTTTTCTCAGTTCACGCAACAGTTTTGGTGAACAAGTTATGATTATCTTCTTGACATTTCAGGTTACCATAGCAATGATATAACCTGTTAAAAACACCTTGCAGTTTCGCTTTAAGTGCTTAAAATTCAAAACGAGCTCGGTGACCACCAATTTTTTTATGATAGAATAATGATCAGCATGTTACGATAGAACTTTTGGCAATTTTTTTAAAAAAGATCTGTAAATGTGGTTGAGAACCACCTTAGAGTTTTCTTACTTGCTTTCAGGCTGGAAAACATTGACGTTGTTCCTTATAACACGAAAGAGAAAAGACTTAAACTTCAAGTCAGTATATTGATAAAATAAAAGTGCTAGATAACACAACCATCGATAATCTATTTACTTTTGCCATTAGCAGTGCATTTTATTTATTGATTCTTTTAGATATACAGCTTGAAAACACTGAAGTTGTTCCATACAAAAACACGAAAAAAAAAAAACAATTAAGCTTCAAGAAAGTATAATGATATTACATATACCGTTAATCTGCTTAGTTTGGCCAGTTGCACTGCATATCGATTCGCCGTTTCAACAAACTGTCTACACTCTAGTACGAGATGTCGATCGATAATTAAAATCAGTTTTGGATTAAAACAAAGCTTCACGGTTATTTGTTGAGAATTCAAACAGAAAATCCATGTTGCACTCACTTTTAAAAAGAGCTTTCTCTGTTTCCCCGTATACTCGTGAACTGACTTGAAACGGAGAGGGGAGGAGTGGAGGGAGTATTCTCTTAATTTTAATCATATTCTGTAGAAAATGAAGTCCTAGCCAGGATCTCAAAACTTCCAAAACAATCATCGCGGCTTTAGCCAGCGGATTCAGATATCGATGTTGACATCGCCGTAGTTTTTGCCTAACTCTCTGGCACTTTACTTGCTGTGACAGTCTTTTGGGGTCATTTTTTTCAGCGTAAAAAGAAGCCTTATGGTAGGTACTTCATATATGGTAATTATAATGTACCCAAATGTGGTGTTTATAATGTACTTGAGATACTCTGCTTACTCGAGATTCTTTGCTTACTCGAGATTCTTTAGATTCTTTACTTACTCGAGATTCTTTGATTACTTGAGGTGCTTGTGTTACTTGAGGTGCTTGGCTGACTTGAGGTGCTTGGGTTACTTGAGGTGCTTGGCTGACTTTAGGTGCTTTGATTACTTGAGGTGCTTGTGTTACTTGAGGTGCTTGGCTGACTTGAGGTGCTTGGGTTACTTGAGGTGCTTGGCTGACTTTAGGTGCTTGGGTTACTTGAGGTGCTTGGCTGACTTTAGGTGCTTGGGTTACTTGAGGTGCTTGGCTGTCTTGAGGTGCTTGGCTGACTTTAGGTGCTTGGGTTACTTGAGGTGCTTGGCTGACTTTAGGTGCTTGGGTTACTTGAGGTGCTTGGCTGTCTTGAGGTGCTTGGCTGACTTTAGGTGCTTGGGTTACTTGAGGTGCTTGGCTGACTTTAGGTGCTTGGGTTACTTGAGGTGCTTGGCTGTCTTGAGGTGCTTGGCTGACTTTAGGTGCTTGGGTTACTTGAGGTGCTTGGCTGACTTTAGGTGCTTGGGTTACTTGAGGTTCTTGACTTACTCGAGGTGCTTGGATGACTTCAGGTGCTTGTGTTACTTGAGGTGCTTGGCTGACTTGAGGTGCTTGGGTTTCTTGAGGTGCTTGGGTTACTTGAGGTGCTTGGCTGTCTTGAGGTGCTTGGCTGACTTTAGGTGCTTGGGTTACTTGAGGTGCTTGACTTACTCGAGGTGCTTGGCTGACTTGAGGTGCTTGGGTTACTTGAGGTGCTTAGGTTTCTTGAGGTGCTTGGGTTTCTTGAGGTGCTTGGGTTACTTGAGGTGCTTGGCTGTCTTGAGGTGCTTGGCTGACTTTAGGTGCTTGGGTTACTTGAGGTGCTTGGCTGTCTTGAGGTGCTTGGCTGACTTTAGGTGCTTGGGTTACTTGAGAAGCTTGGGTTACTTGAGGTGCTTGGCTGTCTTGAGGTGCTTGGCTGACTTTAGGTGCTTGGGTTACTTGAGGTGCTTGGCTGTCTTGAGGTGCTTGTCTGACTTTAGGTGCTTGGGGTACTTGAGGTGCTTGGGTTACTTGAGGTGCTCGACGTACTCGAGGTGCTTGGCTGACTTCAGGTGCTTGGGTTACTTGAGGTGCTTGGCTGACTTCAGGTGCTTGGGTTACTTGAGGTGCTTGGGTTACTTGAGGTGCTTGGCTTACTTGAGGTGCTGGCTTACTTGAGGTGCTTGGGTTACTTGAGGTGCTCGACGTACTCGAGGTGCTTGGCTGACTTCAGGTGCTTGGGTTACTTGAGGTGCTTGGCTGACTTGAGCTGCTTGGGTTACTGGAGGTGCTTGGGTTACTTGAGGTGCTTTGGTTACTTGAGGTGCTCGACGTACTCGAGGTGCTTGGCTGACTTCAGGTGCTTGGGTTACTTGAGGTGCTTGGCTGACTTCAGGTACTTGGGTTACTTGAGGTGCTTGGGTTACTTGAGGTGCTTGGGTTACTTGAGGTGCTTGGGTTACTTGAGGTGCTCGACGTACTCGAGGTGCTTGGCTGACTTCAGGTGCTTGGGTTACTTGAGGTGCTTGGCTGACTTGAGCTGCTTGGGTTACTTGAGGTGCTTGGGTTACTTGAGGTGCTTGACGTACTCGCGGTGCTTGGCTGACTTCAGGTGCTTGGGTTACTTGAGGTGCTTGGCTTACTTGCGGTGCTTGACTTACTTGAGATGCTTGGGTTACTTGAGGTGCTTGGGATACTTGAGGTGCTTGGGTTACTTGAGGTGCTTGGGTTACTTGAGGTGCTTGACTTACTCAAGGTGCTTGACTGACTTGAGGTGCTTGGGTTACTTGAGGTGCTTGGCTTATTTGAGGTCCTTTATGTACTTGAGGTGCTCCATATTTTTAAAACCGACAGACGACAGATTTTGATTTTGTTCATACTCTATCAAATAAGCTTTTGAGCTTTAAAGCTTTAAAGTTTAGTACCTGCAGGTTTCATTTCAAAATTGTCTATATAACTCACTCTACAAAATGATTTTAATATTTCCTTCAAAAGCGCAACGATAGGCCCGTAGCCTTTTTTTTTTTGCCTCGGTAGGTTCTTTTTCTCTTGAAACTGACCAAACAGTTGTAGACGTAATTTCGAGGATACAGCAGAGTGTTTGCTTCCATGGGGAACTTTATTTTAGATACAAACTCTTGAAAAGGCCTTCTTTTTTTTACTATATTGAGATTTTAATAGCTTTGGCAGCACATAAAGTCTTATTCCAGTCCCTGAACTCTCCCTTGCGCATGCAAATTTTCCTTTACTGTCTCTTTGCGCGCCTGGGTTCAACCCCTATAAAGGGCGCTCGGAATGGAAAGTCCAGGGACTGGACTATAAATGTCTAAGATTTCACAACAAAGCAATGCACTTTTTTTCACTTATTTATATATGACTGGATTTTTGAAAAGCGGGTCAACAACACACAGCCCTGCCTGGCACTCTACCAGGAAAATCACAGGCTTTATCAGTCAATCAAGGCAAGTCAGGCGAAAAAGCTTTGCTTCAGCCGGAGACCACGTTTCCAAAAATCCAGTCATATATATAAACGAGCTTTTCTTTAACGTCACATATCATTGTACATCAATTACATGTTAAGCTGCCTTTTTGACAACTTATACCTAGGGGCACCCCACTCAAGCTTTACAAGGCGTGCATTTTACCGCATTTCTACTATTGCTCCTCTGTCTGGCATTTTTGTTGCGCGCCCGATGCGGACAAGCTTGAAGCACTAAATAAAAGATTCCTTGGATTCATACTTGTGGATTACTTGTCCCCATACAAGCAGTCTTCTCAAGAAAGTCTCATCCACCTGACTCGCATCCACCTAACATTAGCCAATGAACGCATTCAAAATTTCCTGATGTTATAATACAAAAGCCGGTTTCCCCCCATTCTCCAGCTTACATGAAAAATATGTTTTCACTTCGGTCTTCCTGTTGCGATCTACGTGGCAATAACATTTTGTCTCTTTGTAAGCCAAGGACAACGAGTTTTGGCCTTAGTTCTTTTTCATATTTCTCAGCTAAACAATGGAATGCGGTACTTAACTGTATTAGAACAAGTGACTTTACAGAGTTCAAAAGCAACATTCAGGGAATGACTTTTGTTTAGACATATTTTGCTTATTTATTGGTTCTTTTTCCGCTATTTATCTGTAGATTCTAGTTTCTTCAATTTTTGTAACGTATTTTAGTGTATTTTTTTTAATTTATCGAAGATATTAGCTACTTATATTCAGTACATTATAAGCTACTCTAAAATTTGAGAGAAAATAGAGTCTATGTATGTATGTATATGCTTGCATGAACCCAGAGTTTTCACTTGCGCAATGCGCCTTGAAATTATCGCGAAAGGGTAGAGATACCAGTAAATATTGCTTTTCATTCTACCTTGAAAAAAGCTCCAGAACGGAAGAAAATACGATTGCTGAAACGTTTGTATGCCCTAGAGTTCTAGCCTATAGGCTGGGAACGCCATTACCACTGTTACGTATCATAGGTTGTTGTCTAAAGGGTGTGAGTGAGCTCAGCAGCCTACTCAGTTTCGCGTCAAGGTGCACAGGGGTATGATAATGGGTGCATAGAAGAGCAAGGTTATACAAGCGACATTTCCCATCAATGCTTGCATTGAGTTGCCACAACATGCAGATGTTGATAAGTTCAAAAATGTGACTTTTGTATACTAGAATTAAATTTTAAGCGTTTTGCTTAGCCCTACCCTTCCGAATTCTCAGAACTTGTTGAAATTTGTCAATCGGGCTGCAGTATATATTGAAAACAGTGGAATCAATATGAGATGCATTTGTGCCAAGTTCAGCCTTCGGTAATATTCTGAAAACCGAAAATGAGGGGAATACAGGTGAAAGGCTTACTAGTTTATTACGCGTTTTTTCGTGTAAATAAATACAAATAAAGACAGTGAAAATTATTTAAAGCGGACAATATACTGTATCATTCCGCAACCCCGGACCTTTTCACTCAACAATAACGTAATCGTGTCGGCGGACGCACAAATAGCAGAATACTGCAGCCAGGCTGTCGCTCATCTGAATGGATACTGCTTTCTATAATCCTAAAGCTTTCTAAAAAACCCTCTTAGTAATCAGGACACTTTAGCAAAGAAATGCTCCTCTTAATAAACAACAACAACAACAAGCAAGGTTTTGTTTCGTTTGTTAAATTTCGGCTTTTCATTGAGTATTTTATCCTGAAAAGTAAAAATAATTCACGATGCTCGTTTTTGTATGTGCGCGCGGAAGAAAATTTAGTGGTGAACAGTAAAGACAATAGAGTGTTTCTGTATCGGAACTATCGGTCTGATAGTTGCCCCTTTGAAAGTTGATGTTCTTGAAACTAGCATATTAGCCCTCGAAGCTATTTGTTTCAAGAACATCAAATTTCCGCGGGCAACTATTTAACAATTAGACGGCGAGCTCGAGGTTTCTAAAGCCGGTAGAAACCGAGAGCGAGCCGTCTAATTGTGTTAGCATAACCCACTGACCGATCTATTAAACACAAAATATAGCTAGAGTTGATTTATTGAAGGTTTTGATTGATAAAATCAGCGAAGACTAAGCGCGCGCTCCGAGAGCCTTCTACGGATCGATAGTATGCACCTGTTAAGCCAATCAGATTGCGCGATTACCAATAGTAGGTCAGTGTGGTTATGCTAACAGCCGATAGTTCCTCGACAGAAACACTCTATTGTTAAATGGTATATTAGCTCATATGCCATTGACCACAGAGATCCACGATTTCGTAGCCGATACGCGTCAACGAAAACAGCTGGGGAGCTTAAATATTGCAATTCTCTTCGGTGTTTTTAATAAAACAATTATTCCATTCGCGCTTGTTGGATATGAGATCGTTATAGCCAACTCTGCGCTACGCGCCTCGGTGGCTATCTACCATCCCATATCTATCGCGCGGTCGTGGAATAATTGTTAAATACGATGGGCGTCTTGTAGGGTAAGTGCTTGTCGCTGGGTTTATATTTTCCGATTGTTTTTGTTCCTCGGCCAGCAACTGAAATAACATTTTTAAAACATATTGCGTAAATAGCCAGCGTCAAGTGACCTGCATGTAATAAAGGTTTTCTTGCACAGAAGTAAAAGTGAACATGATGAAGTAGGATGGGATAATACAATACAAAAAAGAAAATACAATCTTTCTTAACGTGGTCAGCACGCTTAGCAAAAAAGCTAGTTTGCTGGTGCACCACGAAATAAAAATACAAAAAATAGAAAAATAAAAACTTCTTGGAAGTGTGGTGAACAAATTATTCTATGACACGAGCGTAAATTAAATAATAACGCTTCGCCCATTCGGAAAAGTGTGTTTCGGTGTTCCCGGTTTTACTACATGTCGTAAACGTTAGAGTCGTTAGAGCTCTTGAACCAAATTTTTGAAGATAAGAAAATAATAAGGCTTTACATTGGAAAGAACCCAAGCCGAATGTCTTGCAAATGGAAAATAATACACGCCATGACATTAATAATTGGCAGGGGGTTTGAGCTTTTCACCGCTGATGTTGTTCACTAAGACGAGCAAACTTGGCAGCTATTTGTGCCGTACTTTTTGTGGCGATACCTATTGACATCTCTCTCATCCTATGTGATTCTGCCACAAAGTTGTAAAGTTGCGCCAGAGTTGCAGAATTTACAGGCAAGTGGCTGGAAAGAAGCACCTCTCGGCAAACCAGCAGACACAACGTCTCCAAAACTCTCCAAGGTCCTGACTTAATCACAGCTCCTTGTAGTTCCATAAAGTCCGCTCCTTTCCTCCTTTTGTATGGCGATACAGTTTCACGGTTTCGGCGTTTCCTTTCTTGGTTAGGTATAGCAGTAGAAATACCACCAACCTGAAAAATGTTTCCACAGTTGTAGCACCTGCAGTTGTCAGTACATCCAAAGCCTCCCGCCAGGCATGGACACTTGGTCTTCCTTTTCCCGTCTCTGCATGATATTAAGTTAGGAATTTTTTGTTTCGATGCACTGCCACACGTGCAACCCCGTTTAGGCCGCTGGAAATTAATGTAACGCTTCTGTGGAGTCATCTTTTCATTGTGTTGATTCATGCAGTTGTAGCAACGACATTTTCTGGTGCAAGACTGCATTTTGCTGTTACATGGACATTTAGAATCTGAGCACGAAGTTTTTGAAGGGTCTTTGGCATTTTTTCCGCAGGTGCATCGTTTATCTACGATATACATGGTTTGATCTTGTTCATCCGATTTTGAGGAATCTGTAAGTTGGAAAAAACAACACCCAAAGACAGATGCGCGCCAACCGTTACATTAAAAGACACCAACTGTCTCTTGGTGATGTTACGAAAGTAGCTAAGAATATTTTCTTTGTGTCTGGGTGTTCAGGTTTAATGCATGGCACGTGAGTAGTGAGAATTACTTAACTTCCGCTTCCTTGTCGCAGACATGTGTCCTGCGAACACAATGGCTTATACGTATGGGCTAATCAGACGAAAAGCCTAATTGTGTTTTAGGCTTGATCCTTCAACATTTAAAGCGAAAACGGCATAACAACAATATAAATGACCAACTAGACTGAACATGATTTTTTTCTAATAAACCAGTAGTTGATGGTGTAGCTTTTATGCGCGGTAATCGCTCAATATATTTTCATATAATCGGCAAAGAAATACATAAACAATTACTGATTTGACGCAGACATCATCCCTCCCGCCCACTTTTCATTATTGGCGTGCCACAGTATATCAGAAGTTAACGTCATGAAAAGTGCGTGCAAACGAAGAGGCATACTTAGGAGAATGGAGACACTTTTTCTTTTCTTCTTTTTCTACCACTGGCTTTAGTTTTATTCCACATTCCAAGCATCAACAGACCCCTCAACAGTATCCAGGTTGATTCTCACACGGCAAAATATGTAAATGATCTTGTGAAGCAGTTCAGAAAAACCACGACTGTAAGTCAGTTTGACCACGTGATTTGTCCACCACGAATTGGGAGAAACCTGGTTAATTTTTTTAAATAAATAGAACGGACTAAAGACTAAACAAATTATACAAAAAAAGAACTTGCAGGCCTTGATGTTTAATATATTAATATACAAAACCCTTCTTATCAAAGGCTTAACCCAAAATCAAACTGTAAATCGTGTTCCTGTGGAAAAAAAACGCCCCACGGGGAAAAGGCATCATGCGTCAAGGACAGCAAGGGACAAACCCGTGGTCCATGAAATGTTGCAGGCCATTCATGTACAACGTAACAGATTGCAGATGTAAAGGGTGCAAGAACTGTTCAGCTGAACTGGACATTTCTACTGTTTTTGAAACAAGTATCCCTGAACATGTTTCAAACGTGTCTTGCAAATGTGGGCAAAACAAATCAAAAGAATTGCCAGAGTTCGTAGCGTGCAAGGATGGTATTAGGAAATCCAAGTGCCCCTGTTGACGTGTTAAGCAAAAGTGTGGATTTCAATGCAAATGCGTAAAATGTGGGAACCCCAATGAAAGGATAATGAGAAGGCGTGATTGAAAAAATAATAACATCCAACAGAAAAGAAAGCGCGAGAGAAGGAGCGCTGAGTTCTCGGCCTCCCAAGACATTCTTCCGGTGACCATGGACCACGTACGAGACGTGTTAATTATACAGCGTATTGTCGCTTCTAGGAGAAACCACAGTGCCGCGATCGCTAGAAAATATAACTGGTTTGTTCTGAAACAACTTGTTAACTCGAAAATTTGCAAAGAAAGCAATTATACAGTAAGCAGAAAAAGAGAGTCACAAGTTTCTGTAAAGCTGAATACATTAATCGAAAAGCCAAAAATTTGAATGTTACTATCAAAGTGACAATTAATTTTGTATTAAAAAAAAATAAGAAATATACCATTTTATAATATTGTTGATTTATCTTTTTAAATGGTCGAGGAAATGCGCGCGCTGTGATTGGTCAATTCGAACTCATTATAGTTCCATAAAGCACGCTGCGTACGTCACGCGCGTGCTTTATCGAGTCAGCCAAACACCTGAAGTAACCCAAGCACCTCAAGTCAGCCAAGCACCTCAAGTAAACCAAGCACCTCAAGTAAGCCAAGCACCTCAAGTAACCCAAGCATCTCAAGTAAGTCAAGCACCTCAAGAAAGCCAAGCACCTCAAGTAACCCAAGCACCTCAAGTAACCCAAGCACCACAAGTCAGCCAAGCACCTCAAGTAACCCAAAGCACCACAAGTCAGCCAAGCACCTCAAGTAACCCAAGCACCACAAGTCAGCCAAGCACCTCAAGTAACCCAAAGCACCACAAGTCAGCCAAGCACCTCAAGTAACCCAAGCACCACAAGTCAGCCAAGCACCTCAAGTAACCCAAGCACCTGAAGTCAGCCAAGCACCTCGAGTACGTCAAGCACCTCAAGTAACCCAAGCACCTCAAGTAACCCAAGCACCTAAAGTCAGCCAAGCACCTCAAGTAACCCAAGCACCTCAAGTAACCCAAGCACCTCAAGTCAGCCAAGCACCTCAAGTAACCCAAGAACCTCAAGTAAACCAAGCACCTCAAGTAACCCAAGCACCTCAAGTAACCCAAGCACCTCAAGTAACCCAAGCACCTCAAGTAACCCAAGCACCTCAAGTAACCCAAACACCTCAAGACAGCCAAGCACCTCAAGTAACCCAAGCACCTCAAGTAACCCAAGCATCTCAAGAAAGTCAAGCACCTCAAGAAAGCCAAGCACCTCAAGTAACCCAAGCACCTCAAGTAACCCAAGCACCTCAAGACAGCCAAGCACCTCAAGTAACCCAAGCACCTCAAGTAACCCAAGCACCTCAAGTAACCCAAGCACCTCAAGTAACCCAAGCACCTCAAGTAACCCAAACACCTCAAGACAGCCAAGCACCTCAAGTAACCCAAGCACCTCAAGTAACCCAAGCATCTCAAGAAAGTCAAGCACCTCAAGAAAGCCAAGCACCTCAAGTAACCCAAGCACCTCAAGTAACCAAAGCACCTCAAGACAGCCAAGCACCTCAAGTAACCCAAGCACCTCAAGTAACTCAAGCACCACAAGTAAGCCAAGCACCTCAAGTAACCCAAGCACCTGAAGTCAGCCAAGCACCTCGAGTACGTCAAGCACCTCAAGTAACCCAAGCACCTCAAGTAACCCAAGCACCTCAAGACAGCCAAGCACCTCAAGTAACCCAAGCACCTCAAGTAACCCAAGCACCACAAGTCAGCCAAGCACCTCAAGTAACCCAAGCACCTCAAGTAACCAAAGCACCTCAAGACAGCCAAGCACCTCAAGTAACCCAAGCACCTCAAGCAACTCAAGCACCACAAGTAAGCCAAGCACCTCAAGTAACCCAAGCACCTGAAGTCAGCCAAGCACCTCGAGTACGTCAAGCACCTCAAGTAACCCAAGCACCTCAAGTCAGCCAAGCACCTCGAGTACGTCAAGCACCTCAAGTAACCCAAGCACCTCAAGACAGCCAAGCACCTCAAGTAACCCAAGCACCTCAAGTAACCCAAGCACCACAAGTCAGCCAAGCACCTCAAGTAACCCAAGCACAACAAGTCAGCCAAGCACCTCAAGTAACCCAAGCACCTGAAGTCAGCCAAGCACCTCGAGTACGTCGAGCACCTCAAGTAACCCAAGCACCTCAAGTAACCCAAGCACCTAAAGTCAGCCAAGCACCTCAAGACAGCCAAGCACCTCAAGTAAGCCAAGCACCTCAAGTAACCCAAGCATCTCAAGTAACCCAAGCACCTGAAGTCAGCCAAGCACCTCGAGTACGTCGAGCACCTCAAGTAACCCAAGCACCTCAAGTAACCCAAGCACCTAAAGTCAGCCAAGCACCTCAAGACAGCCAAGCACCTCAAGTAACCCAAGCACCTAAAGTCAGCCAAGCACCTCAAGACAGCCAAGCACCTCAAGTAACCCAAGCACCTCAAGTAACCCAAGCACCTCAAGTAACCCAAGCACCTCAAGTAACCCAAGCACCTCAAGTAACCCAAGCACCCCAAGTAACCCAAGCATCTCAAGTAAACAAAGTATCTCGAGTAAGCAAAGAATCTCGAGTAAGCAGAGTATCTCAAGTACATTATAAACACCACATTTGGGTACATTATAATTACCATATATGAAGTACCTACCCACAAGTAAACAAAGTATCTCGAGTAAGCAAAGAATCTCGAGTAAGCAGAGTATCTCAAGTACATTATAAACACCACATTTGGGTACATTATAATTACCATATATGAAGTACCTACCAGCCTTATGAAAACACCGCTGACCAAAACAGAAATTAATTACTTTCCAAGTTATGAGACTATGATTTCTCCGTCTCAGGTAAAGTCCTCTTCTCCTCAGGTCCCATCAATTTGATTGATTAGATTATAACAAGACGGCAGATTCGATTCTAAATTTAAAAAAATCAGAACTGAATTTATGGAACAGTATTCCACAGTAGCTCCGACTATGACTGTTTGTGAATATGTCAACTGCCTATTACGATCCCATGGTTAATTTGCACGCAAATCTATATCTCGCTCGCGCTTAGAAAAACAGTCACTGTGTCCCATCAACAGTTTTATTTGTTTCACATCAACTGAACTACATGTTTCTTTACAGCTCCAGAAAAAAGCTTTTTAGTTTTGCAATTAAAAGGTGACAATTCTCTCTTATGTAATTGTCCTTTGAAGAAACTTGCGAATGTCACTGAACCAAGATGTATCCCATGGCTTTCATGTGCTTGTTCCCATTATCTGGTGAGGCGATTGCTTCGTTTCCACAAGTGTTGGTATTGTCATGTTTTCCCCCTGTACCAAAACCAATTCTGGAATCACAGGAAGCGCAGTCATTTTCGTTGTTGCCCAGGATGCCGATTCTTGCTCTGGCATGTGGGTAGTCGTTACCAACTGCATTGAAGCCTTCCTTATTGCAGTTGCGTTGTAATGAAGCCTGCGAGCCAAGGAGTGTCTTCCACGTGTTACGACCCAGAGAGGTGGCGCGGTAGTTTCCGTCGGCAATCAGTGAGTGAAGTGAGTTGGCGTGCTTGTTGATGACAATGAACTTGATCTGATGGCCGAGTCTCATACCGAGACATATCTTGGAGAAGTGTGTGTTCCAGTAGGTCGGTAGCTTGGTCTCTTGTGTGTCAAAGCCAGTCTTTCCTCCTGGAAGGTTGAAGTTGATCTTGTTGCTCCAGAGTTTGGAATCGTAATGAAAGGTTGACTAATTAAAACAGAATGAAAAGGAAACCAGTTGGCTGATTAACAGTTATCAATTAAAACAAGGAAAAAAACTCATAGAAAAACATAATTTTGATTTCTTGTATGGTATTTTGGAGCTGCAGTGGGTTTTGGTAATGGTTTATGGCAATGTGATGTTTGGTTAGTCCAAACTGTAAAACGTCAATCCCTTTTTCTTCCAAAGAATTATTTGGAAATACTTAAAATTAAGTACAAGTCTCTGTAGAAGTAGTCAAAAATTCTCAGTTATTATTTTCCAACTTAAAATTAATGACCATGTTTTGCCAAGTCAGCATAACGCTAGAGGGAAATCCGCATTGTTCGGCAAGGATTTGTATGAGAATTTCGATTAGGAAGACCGTTTATTACTTTTGGACTGTTTATTACCTTAGTGCCGTCAATTTTCATGACCAGCGTCCATCCACCACCTCCACATGCTCCAAGGCCAGAGCTTGTCATGTGACAGTACACAGGAACCTTTTTAGAGGCTATATGGAGTAAGTAAGCTTTGTTTCTTTGCGACCTGATAAAAAATATATACATTAGTTTGTTCTAAAGGCAGCTGGCAAATATCTTGAAAGAAGAAAATGGACATTAGTCTACACGGATGTGGTTGGTACGATGAGTCGCTTAAAATACAAGTTTTCTATTCGCTGTAAATCATAATAATAATAATAATAATAAATGTGTGATGTTGTTAACACGGTAAATTAATTTCTAAATAATTCAATTGAAACCTTCCGAAAGCTAACGCCTTGTCTTTCATAAAGGATGTTTTGTTAAGCATTATTCAAAATTTTACAGGCTTACAGAAAAATTTTACAGACGATAATTATACCAAACGAGGTGAGCTTTGTTTTGTAACCCCGTTGTGAATTCCACAAGACTGCCGATAAATTCTGTTCCTGGTTTTCAATTTCAGTATTGAACCTTAGTTTAACTAAACATTTTTAGTTCTCGAAAAACCGGATTTTTGCTCAGGTTTTAAAAAGAAAGTTGGAGCCATATTGAAAGCGTAAGAGTACAATTTTGCTGCCTAAAAGAGCGAGAATAAGGTAGTTTTGTTCGCTATGCCTAATGTTGCAAAAGTTGTAGAACTTACTTGTGATTTTCGTAAATGTCCTTACATGAAGCAAATGACTGACCTGATAAAAAAATGCACCGAATCAAGTGATGTCAAGAATATATGAGTGTGATACGAATGAAATAGCATCAGAGATACTTTACCAGCGGAATTTCCAGGAGAAGTCTTGTTCATTGCCGCCATGAGCTGTTCGAACTTTTTCTCCAGTGCTGCTACCAGAGTCGCTTCAAGAGATTTAATGGCTTCGTTAGAGTGAGAATCTTGGACCACATTACAGATGATTGTTCTGTCGTCCAGCTTGGCTGGAATCTTGTTTAATGAGGATGAAGTATTCCCGCCAACACCTATGCTTCCAATCGCGATCAAGACGGACAGTAGAAGAAGGAAAACCACAGTAGAGTGCATTTTGCTGAGTGATGTCTTCACAAGCTTATCACTAAGTCGTTATGACTTCCCGTGCCTCAGGTCGGTGTCTTTGTTTACAAGACGGCGCAGAAAAAAAGAACACGAATTTTTCTCCTGCCAATAACTACTGCCAATCACTCTTCACGGCCTCGTTGCTCATTCTCTCTTAATTAGAGGACAAAAACTAATTTGCTGATCAATACTTTTCTAAAATTCAGATCTTAACATGCATAAAACTTTGTCTTGAAGATATTTTCTAAATATCTCTATATTTCATACTCTAACATCGCCGAAGAAAATAGGTCTTCAAGGTGTAGCAGCTTTCGCAATCGGCAGATATATATACTCAACATTGTTTAAACAAAGCGTATATGCGTATTTTCCGTATTTGTCGAATATTTGTAAGCTGACTTGCTTATCTCCTTCAAATTTCCACGTTTGTAGCCCATTTTCCTAGTTTTGCATTTTATTTTATATCACAGAAAGTCTCTATTTTTTCGAATGCAGGAGCCCGTTCAACGTGCGACGGGAACAATGACCACGCGCGCGGGTAAATAGAGTCTGCGAATTTTAATACCTATACGAGCGATTGAGTGCTATTTAATCGAAATATTTTTTTTTCTCTTATACCAGATGTTTGAATATATCTGGGTAATGTTCAGTCTGTCAGTTAGGTGCAACTAAAGTCAATTTTGAATCAAAAACGACAACGCTCCACAGTCTTATATTAATCTTCTGCAGATGAAACATTCAAACTAGAATATCTGTTTATTCAAGACGACTCTTTGATAATATGGTAATGACCGATGTGGCCCCAATGACATTCTTCATTTGTCTCAGAGTGCTGTGCTTCCAGTACAAGAATTCTATCCACTAATGCCACCGTTCTGACAACCATTTGTCCATGACAACATAACCCATTTAGGACTGATCCAAATCGAGTCCTCCTTTTTGACTCTACATCCCTCGTATACACGCTTTGTATTTTTAGAGCTCAGTTCACAATGTTTATTTTAGCCCCAGGGGGGGTACTCCGGCTTGTAAATGACGGGGATGATCGAATGGAGGCAAAACTCAGGACCCAAAAAAATCCCTAAGTCTTCCGACATTACCCAAAAAAATCTCTGGCCCAAAAATAACCCCTAAAAAATCCCTTGTCAAATTACCCCTAAATTGCCAGGAGGAGCAAAAACATAACACAAAGAACGCTTGTTTTGTTTATACATCATACCATAAATACGCCAAGGCCGCGCCAAGGCACTTTAGTTCGTTTTTAATACCCAAAAAAATCCTCTATCTAAATCAAGTCAACCAAAAAAATACTTACCAAATTTTCCAACCCAAAAAATTCTGGAATCGAAAATTTCAAACCCAAGAATATCCTTCGATCATCCCCGTCATTAACAAGCCGGAGTACCCCCCCTGGGATTTTAGCATAAAGTCGAAAATCTTGGAGGTAATACAAATGAAAAAAAATTAGCAAAAGACTACTGAAGATAACTGAAAAAATAAAGAATTAGATAAAGAGCACACTTTATCGACTAGTTTGGCCCACTTTTAGTAAGTGGCCAGGACAAGTGCTCGCTATGACTGATTTCTTGCGACACTGATTCCAAGTCACTATAGAACCTCCAATGCCCTGTGTCAATATTTACAAGGAAATTTTCTACCCGTTTGTTCACTAACTCTATAACTAACGAAAGACGCGCGCAAATGCCGGCAGGGGTGAAGGATTTTTTCATCGCTTTGATAATTTGCCGTACAAAGTTTTACTTTGCACTCTGTATCTTAAGAAATCGATCACATTTTAGCCAGTTGTTCCTCATTCCCTATTCACCGTTTCAACTGAACTGTCACACTCGAAAAGCAAAATGTGGAAAGATGATTCACTTTTGAATTTTAATGAAGCTACACGGCGATTTGCACACAATACAAAATGTTGATAAAATTACGGTCGACCCAAAACCCGAACCCAAAATTTCCATTAGTTTTAACCAGAGTTTCCCTTGTTTTCACTCTAGTCGTGTAATGACGTTTACCAGATAGTTAATTAGTGTCTCATTTGTTACAAAGTGTTTGAAATTGATCAGTTTAGAACTGAGGTCACGCAACGATTTCCATGTCATCATTAAAGTTGACTGTACTCTAGATTTCCTATGATATTTTTGAAAGGGAAAGTTAGACGAGGGTGACGTGTTATGGCATTTCTTTGTGATAGCAAAAGCACAACAAAACCGCCGACCGGTTAGCTCAGTTGGTAGAGCGCCGGGCAGTCGTGCGGGAGGTCTCGGGTTCGACTCCCAGAGCGGACCAACACTCAGGGTCTTAAAATAACTGAGGAGAACGTGCTGCCTTTTTAATGACGTCTGCAAATGGTTTGACGTTCTAGTCTCCTCGAATTAGGACGATAAACCCTTAGGCCCCGTCTCCTGCATCATCAGTGTCATGGTCAGCAGGGGACGTTAAAGAACCCACACACTAATCGTAAAGAGTAGGGCACGAAGTTCACGGTGTTGTGGTCTGTCTATCACATGTATATTGGTGGTGGGGTGAGATCATACACATGGACGGACGTGAAACGCATTGAGCTTTGTAAATGCGCTGTATAAGAACCTATATCATTCATTCATAACAAACAAACAAACAAACATACAGGCATCTTCTTCTTGCTAGGAGGTATAAATGCACTGCCAACTACATTTTAGGTTGCCGTCTCCTGTTTGTGTGAATGGTGTTCAAAAGACGTAAACGACGCAAACGCATTACTTTGTCAGCCATTTAAAGCGGCGTCTGAAACTCGCGCTAACAACTACAGTTAAATCAAATTCCGAACTTTTTAATTTGAGTCAACTCAAAAAAATTATTAGATTTGGCTCATGTAAAATATGACGTTTAAAGCGGGCCTAAAAAAACATTAAGCTTATATGTTGCAGATTCAGAAGTATTTATCTAGACGTATCTATCTGGTAGGCTCTAGCTCTCACCTTTCATATCGTATATATCCTTTGCATTCTTCAGCCTAATGCACACGCACAGTTTAAACCAAATGTCTCAACCATAGTGTGGCACCTCAGTCTAATTTTTTTTGTGTTTTATCTGCTTAACGCTTAACGTTGCACTGAACTTGACAGCCATTTTAAGCCGAGGAGCACTGGGAACGAAATGTGCCCCAGAGCCGCAAGAGCCGCTTGTCCCTCTTAGCCGGCAGAGCCTGGCTCTGGGTACTTATAATTTGAGATATAAATGGGATTCTAAAGGATTTCGGATTTCCATATACTTTATATAACTCTGGGGTCGCTCATCTAAGTTGGTAATTATTTTCTTGATATATCTGCCGGTTATTACAATCTGGTGCACAACCCAATTTTTTTGCGCGCGAAAAGGAAAACCCTAACTTAGTGTTTTTTGTACGGTTACTTGAGAAATATTACTTGCGCAAAGTTGCTTTAAAACAACACTGAGTCACTCTGTCCCATCACCAGTTTTATTTGTTTTGCATCAATTGTACTACATGCTTCTTCATAGCTTCGAGAAAATGCGTTACTAGTATTGCAATCTGTTTTATTGGAGCTATGATTTTTAAGGAAACCTAACCTATAAAAAGGGACAGTTCTTTGTCACTTAACAACGACCAGCAAATTAGGTTGTGAATGTCACTGAATAAAGATGTATCCCATGGCTTTGATGTTCTTGTCTCCATTATCTCCCCCGGCGCGTGCCACATTTCCACACGTGTTGTCATCAGGATTTCCTCCAGTACCAAACCCGATTCTGGAATCGTTGCTGTTGCAATCGTTTTGTTCGTTACCAAGGATACCTATTCTTGCCCTTTTAAGCGATTTTCCAGGAGTGTGCGCGTTAAACCCTTCCTTATTGCAGTTGGGTTGTAAGGAAGCCTGCGAGCCAAGAAGTGACTTCCACGTGTTACGACCCAGTGAGGTGGCGCGGTATGCTCCGTCTGCAATCAGCGAGTAAAGTGAGTTGGCGTGCTTGCTGATGACAGTGAACTTTAGCTGATGGCCGAGTCTCATACCGAGACATATCTTGGAGAAGTGTGTATTCCAGTAGGTTGGTAACTTGGTTTCTTGTGTGTCAAAACCAGTCTTCCCTCCTGGAAGGTTGAAGTCGATTTTGTTGCTCCAGAGTTTGGAATCATAATGAAACGTTGGCTGATAAACAAAAAAAAAATAAAAACAGTTCAAACAAACTAGCGCGCGTGATAAAGACAATACGAAGATGCCTCACGGTATTTTTCGTCTGGGTCTGCGTAATGTTTCATGTCAAAGTGACGACTGCTTGGACCAAACTATACAATGTCAAATTATGTGCGCCTTCAATCAACTTTTTCTTTCAAAACAAATGCTTTGAAAATACTTGGAAACAAGAACAAATGTCTGTAGAAGTAGTAAAAAATTCTCAATAATAAACCGCCAATGCATCATGTTTTTCCAGGTTAGCATAACGCAAGAGGGATATGCGCTTTGTTTGGTAAGACAAATTTTGCTTGGTAACACATGTTTATTAGCTTTGTGGTGTAATTTCTATGAGACCTCTCAGTTAACCTTTTAGCAAAATAATTACGTTTACTTCAGTTTCTGATCCTTGTTAAAAACAACTAAAGTTTTTGCCAATGTTATTTATCTAACATGTCACTCTTATTTTTTAGGTCCAACACCAGTGTGCAGACGTGATACCTTAGTGCCATCAATTTTCATGACCAGCGTCCATCCGCCACCTCCACAGGCTCCAAGGCCAGAGCTTGTCATGTGACAGTACACAGGAACCTTTTTAGAGGCTATTTGGAGTAGATAGGCTTTGTTTCCCTGTGACCTGTTATAAAAAAAGACATAAGTTTCTACTATAGACCATCGAATAAACAACTATTTTAAAAATTTCATGAACGAATCAATTGCAAGTGGACAAGAATTTACACAAATGTGGCTGGTTGGTAGCCTGAATTTCAGACATCCCTCTGTGCTCGCCTCCTCGCCAGAAGGGACGTCTGAACACATCTGGGCCTAATGCCGTCCGGTGACGTCACTACACTTTGGTTTTAATTCATGCGGAAAAGTTTCTGTCGAGGCCATGAAATTGTGAAAGAAAAATCGCTTCAAAAAAGGATTACAGGGTATGAAATTGTTTTAAAAGTAAACTATTGGAAACTTGAGACAAATGAATGAGATTTTAATCGACTGAAGGCTATATTCTTTTACGGAACCGATTTAATCTGAACTGATTTGCTTTTATCTAGCGATCAAAATATAATATGTTACGCAGCGGACAAATTCAACACACTCGTGAGTACTTAAATGAATCAATTTAGACGGTTACAGAGGCATCAAGAAATGGAATTCAATACAAAAATATCCTACTTGACCGTGGGCACTGAGTTCAGAAATCACTGGCTCATCGAGGCTGCAGGACATAAGCGTCGAGCGGCATTGTTGACAAAACAAGAATACGTATAAATTTGGCAAAACACTGCATGTCGAAGCGACGAATGCCGCCAACTTAAAACCTACCGATTTCCATTACTATTCTTCATCCGAAGGTAAACTAATAAAGTAATAAACTCAAGGTAAATGGCTAATAAATTCATTTCTGGGAAGGTGAACTCTTTCGAACTCTTTCCAAACGTTTTCAAATTATAATCCTCGCGCGGTAAAATTCAGTAATAATTTCACATAATTATGCAAATAATTTTTAAATCAACCAATCAAAATCACTACCCGGTTTTCGGGTAGTGACGTCACCGGACGGCATTAGGCCCAGATGTGTTCAGACGTCCCTTCTGGCGAGGAGGCGAGCACAGAGGGATGTCTGAAATTCAGGCTAGCTGGTTGGGGGATGTTGTTGGACTTAATTTGTTGGCGCATTAATTACAGAAATAAGTAAATTGAAACTTTCAGAAAGCTATCGGGTTGTCTATGGGATAATACCAAAGGTCACAAGGGTATTTTGTTAATTAAGCATGATTCATCAGTTAACAGACTTTCTTCAAAGCTACCAGGATAATGCTACGAAACATGGTTCTACCTTTTCCCCTTTTGTTGAATTCCGCAAGTTCCAGTTTTAATTTCTGTTACTTGCTTTTCGATTTCAGTTTAAATTAATACCTTATTTACACGAAATCTAAAATGCGTTTAGTTAAATACGGTTTGAAATGTTTTTTTTTTCATAGAAGTTGCTTACTGATGTTTCTCGACATTAAATTCAGCACAACGAAAGCACAATTAGAGCCGGCTTACTTCAGCCCTAAAATTTAGCCTTTCAGTTTTCTATTGCTGATTTTATTTTGCCGTGAAACCTGTTTTAACTAAACATGTTTTGTTGCACTGCGAATAACATTTTCTCAGTAAACACTCTTGTTACGTTCCTGCGTTTGTGGAAAACCTACAATTTTTGCTCAAGTTTTAAAAAGATATTTGGAGCCCTAATGGAAAAGTAAGAGTACAATTTTTTGCATAAAAGAGCGATCGAATGAAATTTGTTGGCCATGTGCATACTCGTGCAATAGTTGTGCAACTTACTTGTGATTTTCGTAAATGTCCCTACACGAAGCAAATGACTGACCTGCCCAAGAAAAAAATGGAACAAAATTAAGCGAAGTCGTGAATAATAATTATAAGACAGAATAAAATAGCATCAAATAGACTTTACCAGCGGAATTCCCATCAGGCGAAGTCTTGTTCATTGCCCCCATGAACTGTTCAAACTTTTTCTCAATTTTCTCCAGTCTTGCATTAAGAGTCGCTTCAAGAGATTTAATAGCTTCGTTAGTGTGCGATTCTTGAACCACAT